>NC_142807.1:36379000-36566500 GCF_049724085.1 Artemia sp. Qi Xiang Cuo
AAATACAGCTGGGCTACACATATTTATTTAAGTAATTTTTTTTCTGAAAACAGCATTGTCAGAAAACGTTAATGATATATTCTGCATTTTTTTCACAATTACATTTATCTAAATAGACCATATACCTTTCGCCAGCCAATAATGCAGAAGAGATAAAATCTAAGGATATCCAACTAAATTTAAGCAAAAAATACAGCTAGTATTTCAGAGAGCCAGCTGTTGAGTTCAAATTTCCCCCTTGAGGGCCACAAATGTTCGAAGACAGAAGTTTTCTCATGTCTCACTTTTTGTTTCTTGCCGGAATGTCTAGGTTGGGCAAACTGTTCAATGTCTTTAAATATGTAAAAACATGTCGTCTTTTTAATATGTTTTATAAAGACAATTAGACCAATAATCAGTATAATCCACAATGGCTGGTACAGACGAGCTCATTTGGGGGATTCTTCACATCGACAAAATATACAGAAAACATTACCACAATTTCTTAGATTCTGGGTCGCCCTATAACTCCAATAAAATTCTTACTTTCTTTGTTGAAGCTCAAGGTTCTTTATCTATTCCTTATTCTTTTTCACAGAAGCGTACTAATACTGCTTAAGTAAAGAGCAAATTGACTTCAATGTATGATTTATTTTTGTCTTTCTATTCCCAGGCCGCTTTCTATGGACGGGGTGGTCTTAAAAAATTTGGAAGAGACTAATTCGAATATAAATTGATAGTTCTAGTCCTCAATTTAAGTATCAAGACTGGCTGAAGGGCAATCAGCATTCCCCAAATCTTTTTCAGCTACCAAACCCCCTCCCTCAAACTCCGTATACATCCTCAAAATTTTGAGATGCCATTTTGCCCTCAACAGCCGAAAGGTACAATAACTAGCCTAGAGAGATGACATCACCCACACAGTCCCAGGGACAAGGGCTGTAAATAATGCAATTTACCAATAGTTTGGATAAAGGATTTATTATTGGGAAATGGGAGAATTTTCGATCCTGGGTAGATTCTAAATTCTAACTGTGTTAAAGTAAAACTTCAGGGAATGTTGAGGAAGGTGTTGAACTAAATCAAAATATACTATCCTCATCCAGGTTATCAAAATGGCGTATCTGCAGTATCTTAGGAAAGTCTTAGGGTAATAAGCATAAAACTTCAGGACATGTTGAACAGAATTTTAAAAGTGATCAGAGGAAAAACCAGCCACCCTCCCAAGGCCATTGTGTTGCCCTTCCCCTAACACATCAAATCAAAATTTATAGATTGTCATTTTTTTCAAGATATTCTAAAGTTCAAACAGCTATAACTTCGGTGATGACATGACCCCCAACAGCCCCTGGAATAAGGGTCTTAACTTAGGCAATTTGCCTAATGTTTACATATAGGGTTGGTTTGTCGGAAAGGGTAGCATGTCTGATCATGGGTCTCCAAAAAGGCTAGGCTATAGAGATGAAAATTTCAGGAAACGTTCAGTGGGAATATTGAACAAAATCCAACACACAAAAAGTGCATAGCCTACTAGTTGTCAAAACGGCACATCAGCAATATTTCAGGAACAGCCGAGGGTGGTAAATTGAAACCTTTAGGGCGTGTTGAGAGGGATCTTAAAGAGTGATCATGGTCCAGACCCCTTGCAATGTTAAATCCCCCTTCAACACTGATCACATTTTGAGGCCTCGGGACAAGGGTTGTTTGATCCTGGCAGGAATTTTTATACTGGGTTGATCGGAAAAGGCAAGGGGTACTAAGTTGAAATCCTTAAACTTTTTGAGGGGAATGTTGACCTAAATCAAAAGACACTATGTGCGTCCAGGTCATCAAAAAGGCGTATCCGTCACTGGTCAAGAACTGCAGATGATATTATTATAAAATTTATGGGCATTTTGAGAAAGATATAGGAAAGTAATTCATGGTCAACCAACCCCCCGTCACTCCGGCCCTTTTAAGATGCCCCCCCAACACTGATCAAAATTTTGAAATAGCCACATTGTCCACAATATTCAAAATGTCCAATAACTGTAATTTGTTGATGACATGACTCCCCACAGCCCCCAGTGCAAGGGTTGTAAGTTGTTCAATTTGCTCGTTGTTGACACATAGGAATTATCAGAGGCAAAGCAATAGCGTTGCCTATAGTAAAGGCCATAAGGCTTCAATGTTTCATTATTTTTTTTTTTCCTAGAGGCACTTCATATGGAAGGGGTCGTCACATAAACTTCAGAGAGAGCTCACTCGATTGGAAATCGAGAGTTCTAGGACCCTTTTTAAGAGTCAAAAGTGATTGGAGGGTAACTAGCCCCCCCCCACGCCCAGAATTCCCAAATTCATCCGATAAAAATTTTGGGATAGTCGTTTTGTAAAAAAATAGTTCAAAGATCATATAACAAAAGCTCCGGTGCCGACACAACCCCCAAGGGCCTGGGAGCAGGCGTTGTAAGTTATGCCCTAGGGCATATATGGTTCTTATTGAAAGAATGCTCATATAAACTTCAGAGAGGGCTCATTTAATTGGAGATTGAAAGTTCCAGTTCACTTTTTAGAAGTCAAAAGAGATCGGAGGGCAACTAGCCCCCCCCACGCCATTTTTTCCCAAATACACCCTATAAAATTTTGAGATAGCCATTTTGTTAAAAATAGTTCTAAGATCATATAACAAAAACTCAGGTCAGGTGTCGACACAGCCCCCCAGGGCCGGGGGGCAGGCGTTGTAATTTATGCCCTGGCGGCATAGGTTTTTATGGAAGGGATGTTTTGTTTAATTTTTTCGCAGAGGCACTTCACATGGAAGGGGTCGTAACATAGAATTCGGAAGGGGGTTAATTTGATTGGAAATCGAAAGCTCTAGTGCCCTTTTTAAGACTCACAAGTGATCGGAGGGCAACTAGCCCCTACCCGTTTTTCCCAAATTTTAAAAAAAATTTGAGATATCCATTTTGTTAAAAACAGTTTAAGGATCACATAACAAAAACTGTGGTGTAAGTCCCTCCGGGCCTGGTGGCACGCGTCATAAGTTATGCCCTGGGGCATATATGGTTCTTATGGAAGGAATTCTCGTATAAGATTCACAGAGGGCTCATTTGCTTGGAAATTAAAAGATCTAGTTCACTTTTTAAGAGTCAAAAGAGATCGGAGGGCAACTAGCCCCCCCCCCCTTCCTTCACGCACTTTTTTCTTCAAATCCGTCCGATAAGAACTTTGAGATAGCCATGTTTTAAAAAAATTGTTCAACAATTATACAACAAAAACTCCGGGTTTGACACAACCTCCCAGGGCTCGAGGACAGGCGTTGTAAGTTATGCCCTTGGGGATTATATGGTTCTTATGGAAGGCAAGCTCGTAAAAAACTTCAGAGAGGACTCATTTGATTGGAAATGGAAAGTTCCAGTTCATTTTTTAAGAGTCAAAAGAGATCAAAGGGCAACTAGCCCCCCCCCCTCCTCGCCTTTTTTCCCCAAACTCCTCCGATACAAATTTTGAGACAGCCATTTTGTTAAAAATAGTTCAGAGATAAGAGAACAAAAGCTCCGGTGTCAATAAAATCCCCCAGGATCCGGGAGCAGGCGTTGTAAGTTATGCCATGGGGAAATATATGAGAGTCAAAAGAGATCGGAGGGCAACTAGCCCCCCCCCCTCCTCCAGGCCTTTTTTCCTCAAACACATCCGATAAGAACTTTGAGATAACCATTTTTTAAAATAGTTTAAAGATCAAATAAAGAAAACTCCAGGGTCAACACAACCCCCCAGGGCACGATGGCAGGCTTTGTAGGTTATGCCCTGGGGGAATATATGGTTCTTATGGAAGGGATGCTTGTAAAAAGTTCAGAGAGGGTTCATTTGATTGGAAATTGAAAGATCTATTTCATTTTATGAGAGTCAAAGGATACTGGAGGACAACTACCCCCCCTCCCACGCCCCTTTTTCCCAAAATGCATCCGATAAAAATTTTGAGATAGCCATTTGTGTTATAAATAGTTCAAAAGTCAGATGACAAAAACTCAGGTGTCGAAACAACACCCAAGGACTCGGGGGCAGGCGTTGTAGTTTATGCTCTGGGCCATATATGGTTCTTATGAAAGGAATGCTCGTATAAACTTCAGAGAGGGCTCGTTTGATCGGAAATTGAAATTTCGAGTTAACTTTTGAAGATTCAAAAGATATCCAAGGGCAACTAGCCCCCCATACTTTTTTATCGGATGAAATCCCCCATTTTTATCCCCCATACCTTTTTTATCCGATGAAAATTTTGAAATAATCATTTTGTTAAAATTAGTTGAAAGATCGGATGAGAAAAACTTCAGTTTTTAAGAGTCAAAAGAGATCAGAGGGCAGCTATCCCCCCCCCGTCCACGCCCCTTTTCCCCCAAGTACATCTCATAAACATTTTGAGATAGCCATTTCGTTGAAAACAGTTTAAAAGTCAGATAAGAAAAACTCTAGTGTTGATACAACCCCCCAGGGCCCGGGTGCAGGCGTTGTAAGTTTTGCCCTGGGAGCATATATGGTTCTTTTGGAAGGAATGCTCGTATTAACCTCAGAGAGGGTTCATTTAATTAGAAATTAAAAGTTCTAGTTCACTTTTATGAGTCAAAAGATATTGGAGGGTAACCAGCCCCCCACGCCCTTTTTTCCCAAATGCATCCGATAAAAATTTTTAGATAGTCATTTAGTTAAAAATAGTTCAACGATCGTATAACAAAGCTCCAGTGTCGAATCAACTCCCCAGGGCCCGGGGACAGGCGTTGCAAGTTATGCCCTGGGGGCAAATATGGTTCTTATGGAAGGGATGCTCGTATAAACTTCAAAGAGGGCTCATTTCATTGGATGTTGACAGTTCTAGCTAATGGGGGAGTTCTGTGGGAACACATGGTTCTTATGGAAGGGATGCTCATAAAAACTTTGAAATTGAAGGGCTCATTTATTTTGAAATTGAAAGTTCTATTTAATTTTTTTTAGAGTTAAAAGATGTTGGGGGGCAACTAGCCCACTCCCCACGCCTGTTTGTCCCCAAATGCATTCGATAAAAAATTTGAGATAGCCATTTTGTTAAAAATAGTTCAAAAATCAGATAACAAAACCCAGGTGTCGACATAGTCCCCCAGGGTTCGGGGCCAGGCGTTGTAATTTATGCTCTGGGCCATATATGGTTCTAATGAAAGGGATGCTCGTATAAACTTTAGAGAAGGCTCATCTGATCGGAAATTGAAATTTCGAGTTCACTTTTTAAGAGTCAAAAGAGATCCCAGGGCAACGAGCCCCCCCATACCTTTTTTTCCAAAACCTATCCGATGAAAATTTGGAAATACCCATTTTGTTAAAATTAGTTGAAAGATTGGATAAGAAAAATTCCGGTGTCAATACAACCCCCCAGGGCCCGGGGGCAGAAGTTCTAAGTTATTGCCTTGAGGGCATGTAGAGTTCTTATGCAAGGGATGCTCGTACAAACATCATAGAGGACTCATTTGATTGGAAATCAAAATTTCTTGCTAAATTTTTAAGAGTCGAGAGATCGGAGGGCAAATAGCCTCCCACCCCTTCCCACGCCCTTTTTCCCTAAACCCATTGGCTACAAATTTTGAGATAGCCATTTTTTTTAAATAGTTCAAAATTTAGATAATATAAACTGTGGTGTCGAAACAACCCCCGAGGGCCGGGCGGGGAGGCATTGTAAGTGTTGTCAGTATTATAGTGTTATTAGAAGGAAGCTGGGCGATGTCTCACCATACAAGTGGCCCTATATTCCAAGCGGACAGTACCCCCACCATACGAGAGGCCCACATACTAGAGTTCCTAGTCCTTCATATGCTCTCTCTGCTTTTAACAACACACATACTCTACGAGATCTATCATTTCTTGGAAACATTTTTCTCAACGAAAGAAATGCTATTATACTGAGCAGACACATAGGACATCATTGTGGTGATTCTATCTAAACTCACTTGTCAACTTATTATATATTCTGTAAGTTTAATAAATAACCTTGAACTCTGAAACTAGATGTAAGCCTGGATGGTGAATTGCGCTCTATTCAATGAAATAGTTAGTTAGCTACCGGTATTACAGATGTGAATTTTTATATGCTGTACGTTAGAGCGCTGTTAAAAAGACACTTTTTGGATTTTGTTATCGTTATCTCCATCGAAATATCTCTAATTTGGGGATAGTGTGAAACGTTAGTAACGAAGAATTTGCGGTACCCTAGACTGTGCCCCAGTTTTGCGTTAAATTTTCACGATTTATAAGCTGAAAATATTCATAATCTGTTTGTGCTTCAGTTTTGATAACTAGTTAAAATAATTATCATTTGCGAAAATCATCTCCCGCATTAGACTGTTTTTGCTAGGGGAGATAGTGCTGGGTTAGAAGTGTGGATTTAAAGACGATCATTGGTTTTTCGTCACCAGCCAGCTCTGCATTTACTGCGTGTTCTTAGTGAAGAAGGTTTGAGCCACCGCCCCCCCCCCGAGGGGTGTAAGGGTACCAGTGTGCAAGTTGTGCTTCATAGCATATTGCAGGTGCTTCATAGCACATTTGAACGTACTTTCATAGCACATTGCGGGTGCTCCCTAGCACATTTGTACGTGCTTTAATAGCACATTGTGCGTGCTTCATTGCATAATACGGGTGATTCATAGCATATTTGGGCATGTTTTCATAGCATAATTGTACGTGCTTTATTTGCACATTGTGTTGCACATTGAATTGAAGTTATCAAGTATTTTGCAGTAGGTTGCATAGGTTGCATCAAGACATGGCTAATTGTAGACAGAGAAAAGCCAAAATAGATAGTCCAAATAATTGAGAGGCAAATGTTTAAATGGTTAGGGCACGGTGGTTGACTGAGACCCCAATTCTGAAAATGTCCAAATTCTGTTTTATAATTAATCAAAAATTTGCATCCTGAACCCCTGCTGATAATCCACAGATCTTGTATGAGGGGTCACTATAGAAAAGGAAATTTGAGCGTGATTGATGGAAGCGGTGGACATGGTATAGGCGAGATCCATGTCAAAATGAATCTATTGCTTCATAGTAATTCTGTGTGTGCTTTCATAGCACACTAATGTGCTTCAAAGTACTTTAGAAACGTCTGTATCTCACCGACAGCCAAGTTCGTAGCTGTATGAGCCTGAAGGAGCAGGTTAAGGGTAAAGTGCATATGAGGTCACAGACACGGTCAGAACAACGCCTAGCTAAGGACAAGACCGAGGATATGGACGAAAAACGTCTGATGGTCATGTTTTGTGCCTCCAAGAAGGTGAGCATGGAAACAATTCAAGAAGAACTAGAGTGAGAAGACAAGCCAATGGCAGATGCGACAGCAGCTGGAATCGTTGACTTTGCAGTTTACTCCTCTTGTTCAAGCTGTGCAGACGAATTTCTCCGTCATTCAGAATGCGCCAGTTACAGCTGAGAATACTGCAATCCAGATTGTCAAGTTTACTCATGGTATGGATATCGATGCATACCTCACAACCTTCGAGCGAACTGCCAACCAAAATAACTAGAATCGTGTTACATGGACAGTTAGACTCCAGGCCGTGCTGACAGGTAAAGCTGCAGAAGCTGCTGTGATCGTTCCGACAGCCGATAGCTCAGACTACGATCTTGTAAAAGAAGCTATTCTAAGAATATTTCGAGTGAATTAAGAAACTTATCACCAGTTATTCCATACGACCCAGAAGGAAGCATACCAGTTATTTACCGACTACTGTAAGACGCCAGAGCAGCTTCTGACCAAATGGATGGACGTCGTCAACTACAGATCGATCATGACCGCAGATAGGCTGAGAATGAAGATTGCCAATATTCTTAGAAAACTGGTGGCAGAGCAGTACATCACTTCCATCAAGAATGAACAGCTACGCATCCGGTTGAGAGAACTGGAGGACCCAATTCTTGTTGCTGTCTGCAAGGTGGCTGAAAACTTCTTTCTAGCACGAAGGTATGATAGAAGTGAAGGATTGAAAGGAAGCTCACATCAGTCCTCAAAGAAAGGAATGTCTGCAAAGAATGCAAACAAGTTAAACCCGCAAACAAGCCTGTGAATGTCAAAATCGGAAATAACAGGATCCATCAGTTGAGACGCTCCGCGCCAGCAAACTAACAGAGGGGCACGAGGTTGTTTCAACTGTGGAAAGGTTGGTAACAAAGCAGTTGACTGTAGGGAACCGAGGAGGCAAGAAAACTTATCCCAAGAAAACTAAGTCCAAGCCCTGAAGAAAGAATCAAGGCGAGATTTTGTGTCAATGTTATGATAGATGTGAAGTCAGCAGTACTCCTGAGTGACAGTGGAGTATCTATCACTATAATCCATAAAAGGTACATTGGAAGCCTGCGTGAACAAACGTCGTCCGCCACCGAGATATGTTGTGTCCATGGCAATTGTAATCAATACCCTCTACATTAGGCTTATGTAGAGATAGGATGTGGCAATTATACCTTCCAAAGAAATGTAGAAATTGTAGTTTCTGATGATATACCCGTAGATGCTATCATTGGAAGATCGTTGCCAGGATTCCTAGAACTTTGTAGCCGAAGTTCAGAAGTAGACAGGCCTGCTGTCTCTATTCTTATGTCGACTAGAGCAAAATACTACGCTGAATCGAAAGCTGAGGCCCAAGCCCCAGCCATTAATCTTCCGGAAAATGATGTTTCCCAGATTATGGTAGAGTCGGAGAATGGGAATGCCAACATGAAGATCAGAAATGTCGACGGTTCCGAAGAAAGGAGAAGGCAAAGTGGAGACAGAAAAATCTTGAAGAAACATCTTCAGAAGTTAATCCAGAACAGCTGACTTCCAAGGATTTGGCTGACCTTCAACAGCAAGATTCTACACTGACAAAGTGTTTCACTCTTGCTAGTTTAGGCCAGGGTTTCAAACTAATCAATACTCTGCTCTACAAGAAGATCGAGACCAGGTTGGGTAATGAAGAAATTACACAGCTGTTCCCGAGCCGTGTAGGTCGTTTGTGCTGAGCGTCCCCATGGTTACCCAATGAGTGGCCACACTGGAGTTACAAGCACTTTGGATCATCCATAGTTTCTTCTGGCCTGGGGTACGTAAAGACGTCAAAAGGTTTGTACGTACTTGTGAGCCCTGCCAGCTAGTTGCACAGATGAAACCAAAAGAAGAGGTCCCCATGTTACGACTACCTGCCATTGAAGAGCCCATCAGGAGGATTTCAGCAGATATTTTAGGACCACTGGTACCATCTTGGAGCGAGCATTGAATCCTCTTAGTGATATCAGATTATTGCATTCGTTATCCCGAGGCAATACCCTTGAGATCGATGAATGCCAGGAATATTGCAGCAGTATTTGAGAAGTAATTCTGTCAGTTTGGTGTTCCGGAAGAGATCCTGACAGACCAGGGTTCGAATTTTGTCACTAAAAGCTTACTTGAGGTGTACAAAATTCACGAAAAAAACTATACGGGCGTCAACCACTCATCTGCAAACAAATGGCCTGGTTAAAAACCTAAACGGGACGCTTGTTCGGCTTCTGAAGAATTTCGTCGTGGATAACCCGAGACACTGGGATCGCTTTATCCCCTACGTCTTGTTAGCTTATCGAGAAACTCCTCAAGCCTTGACCAAGTTTACTCCTTTTGAGCTTCTTTATCGGCGAAGGCCAAGAGCCCCATTGGACGTCATCAGGGAGCAATGGGAAGATGCTGGAAACTATATCATTAGACCCGCACATGAGCTCTTGTCCGTGCGAGAACGACTGCTTCAGATCCTAGAAGAGGCCCATAAAAAACTTCTGGAACCGTCTGAAAGGCACAAAACCTAATATAAAAAGAAGGCCAAGCAACGAGATCTGCAAGTGGACGACGAGATCCTCGTCCTTCTGCCGGCTGGAACTCATAAATTGGAAACCAGATGACAAAAACCCTTCAGGATATCTCGGGAAGTCGGTAATGTGAACTACCAAATCTGTTCCGGAAGGAGGAAAGAAGAAGAAGATTATACACGTCAACCTTCTTCGGAAGTTTGAGCGTAAACCAACGGATTTCCTTTTCTTTCCTCACGAGGCTCAGAGTATGCCTATGGTTGACTAGACAGATGATTCTGGTAACAAGGATGACATCCAAATTGTGATAGATTCGCTAAGACACCTTACAGAAAAGAGAAAGAAAGGACTTTTTGGGATACTAATGGGATTTAGAAAGTTCTTCTCCAAAATTCCTGGAAAAACATCAGTGGTCAGACACCACATTGGTACAGGTAATGCCCATTCTGTTCGTCAGAAACCCTACAGGGTACCACAGACCTGTTAACAGGCAACTGAAGAAGAAGTCAAGCGAATGCTGGGTTTGGGGATCATACAACCGTCTTCAAGTCCCTGGTGTTCTCCAGTAGTCGTGGTTGCCAAGCCGGATGGAAGTATTCGTTTCTGTTTAGACTTCCGAGGTTAAAAGCAAGTATCTAAGTTTGATGCCTATTCCCTTCCCCGCATAGATGAATTGCTGGAGGAAGTAGGCAACAAAAGGGTCTTCAGTGTTTTAGGTCTTACCAAAGGCTACTGGCGAGTAGAACTGACGTCAGAGAGCATGGAAAAGACAGCCTTCCAAACGTAGTCCAGATTCTATGAGTTCAGAGAACTTCCTTTTGGTGTTCACGGGACACCAGCAACTTTCAGGCGTACCATGGATACAATTTTGAATGGAAGCTGTTGCTTTGCAAGGGCGTACCTTGGCGACCTTATAATACTCTCTGATAGTTGGGAAGATCACGAGCAACATTTAAAGGGGGTTTTTGGAAGGATGGTGGCTGCTGGTCTTCACATTCATCCTGACAAATGCAAGTCTGGACTGGACGGAGTTCAGTATTTGGGCCACAAAGTAAGAAATGGCAAAATCACACCGCTTGAAAGCAAAACTGAGGCCGTAAAGAGCTTTTCAGAGCCCACCACCAAAAATGAAGTGAGGTCATTCATTGGCATCGCTTCGTATTACCAGCGGTTTGTCCATAATTTCTCTTCTGTTGCGTCGCAGCTGGCATATCTTTCGTCAGAAACTACATGCAAACCACTTTACGTTGTTTCAGGAGCAGAGAGTAGCTTTCGAGGCCCTGAAGACTGCACTTACTACCGCCCCTATCCTGAGCAGTGCAGACTTTGCCGAAGAGTTCGTGCTCCAAATTAATGCTTCAAACACGGAGATTGGAGCAGTCCTGACTCAACGCAACGGCGAGGAGCACCCCATCGCATATAAAATTAGAAAGCTATTGCCAGCGGAACAGCGCTATTCGACAGTCGAGCTTGGGTCTTTAGCGTTAAAGGGGGGGGGGGAGTTTTCGGTATTACTTTGAAGGTCAGAAGTTCACTGTCGAAACTGATCATAACCCGCTTCGATGGTTGAACTTGGCTCGGAGCAACAACGTTCGCTTGACAAGCTGGTCACTGGCACTCCAAGAGTACCACTTTGATATTCATTGTCGGAGTGGGCTAGAAAATTGGATTGCTGATGCATTTTCGATTCTATTGTAAATAGATAAAAATAATCTTTGTTTTGTATCTTTATAGATGAGTGCAAAGTCCTTGCCCGTATCCCTGAAGAAGGTCCTCGAAGGAAAAGAAAAGACCAATCTACTCCAAGACTTCAAGGAAAGTCAGCAGAAGGACATTAAAACTCGCCAGTTTTTTCAACTTTCAAGTCATTAACTAGGCAGATGAAAAGGGGAGCATATTTTGAGCTTCGGGACGATCTTTTATATCGGCGTACCAAAAGGAAGGACAGTTCAACTCATTTCCAACTGATGGTTCCAGAGGACTACCGTAGTCGGCTAATCGTGCAATTTCATTGTTCACCTCGAACCTCCCCAAAGTTGGTCCATCGAGACCGTAACACAACTTGCTGAAGATTTTGCTGACCATCGAATCAAGAGTGTGCTGGATTCGTGTTTCTGACGATAAAAGCTAATCATTTGCAATATATGTGGTGAAACTAAAAGTGTTACCTTACCTGTTTGTCTAAGAGGAAAGGAGCGTGAGGATTTTATCTAAACCCACTTGTCAACTTATCCAATATTCTGTAAGTTTAATGATTAACCTTGAACTCTGAAACCAGATGTAAGCCTGGTGGTTAATTGCGCGCTATTGAATGAAATAGTTAGTTAATTACCGGCGTTAAAGTTGAACAGATGTGAATATTTATATGTTGCACCGAAAGAGTTAATAAAGCTGTTTTTCTATATACGGATTACGACAATCATTTCAGGCGGACATTCTTATCTCAAGTTCTGTAACATGGAATTTCTCACTAGTTTTGCCAAAATTTCAAGCGAACCTATTGCTCACGTGATCTTTGATAGAAGAAATCCTGTTTCGTTTGTGAAGTATTTCGTTCAATGTTTGAAGTGACAAGATATCTATTAAACGTAGTTTTGTTATGGGTTCTAATATACAATTGGTAGAGATCTTTTCGTACTCTAATGATATAGAGTCGTTGATTGATTATTGATAATTGATTATGACTATAACCAAACAGTTATCATTTTTATCAAGAAGAAGGTTTAACGGTGATTCCTCCAAACCTGCCGATTTCATAGTCAAAGTCATAGATGGCAATATTGTAAATTATATTAGTGATGGTGACATGTTAACTTTTCCACCGATACATTTCTTAGCTTTTAAGCAGTTTTCCGTTGATTTTTTGAGATTTATGTTTGGGGCATGAATCGAACGTGAGACCCATGATCTCCTATGGTAATAGAACGACACGTTACTCGACTGAGCCAAAAATTCATCAATGAAATTTTGATTTTTGATTTTTTGATTTTCCAGGACGTTGGCTGACTGATGTTAAGTGTCACAATATCGTAACAAGTTACTTCCGAAACCGATTTATCAATTGGATTTTTTGTAAGTGTTAACAGCGATCTGTTTCCAGGCAGCATTTTTGGCATCATCCTGAGAATATGTATACCTCGATGATTTGAGATGTATATTGGAGAGACATATTCTTTTGATGGTTAATGAAACATGTTTCGATCTCCAAAAATTGTAATACGTCCTACAACACCCATTGAATTCATATTGACGTCATGTTATATATGCTTGTATATCATATATCATCTTTGGTTTGGAAAAAAACCCTTTCCTACTACCCATTCTTGAACTATTGAATTCAATCTGTAAATCATTTTTTAAATTGGACCTTCTAGGGACGGTAAATAGCAATACAAAAACTAAAAAGCGTATTAAAACTGCCCTGGAGCAGTTTGTGAGCTAAGCCCTAAACAAGAATCTGAATCATTTCTTATTCTGATTATTTTTCATATCTTAAAAATGGCATTTGATCTTTGGTGAATATAGTTTTTGGATTTTTTCTTATGCGGCCGTCCCACTATATGGACCACTGTATGGCCGTCAGCCGTTCCACTGTATGGTTGAACATCGACAATACCTAGTTTTCTTATGTTTTCAATCAGTATTTTTGTACGTTGGAAGGATAAACACTTGCATCTTATTGAAAAAAGTGAAGATGAAATATTCCAAGAAAGCGTGTGCACTTCATAAAGTTATTGTTGTGTTGAATGCTGAAAAGGATATATATTTGAACTATGAGACAAGTATTAATGTAGATCTTATTGGAAATGCATGCGTGCATTGTCATGACACTGAGATATCAAATTCCTTTGGAGTATCAAAAAATTCAACTGTGTTGATGGTGTATATACAAGAATAATATTCCCAGAGATGATATTGTTTAAACATATTGCATACCTAAAAGTAATAGTCGATAACGAGGTTCAACTTCTTGCTCGTAGCGTGGGTAACACGTTACCTCTAGATAAATCATATCGCCATCTTTCGGGTTTTAGCATTCAATGGAAGGTAAAAAGAAGATAAGCATACTGCTTCACCAATGTGACAAGAAAATAATGTCTCAGTGTCAGAATTGTTAATCAGTGTCAGAATTGTTACCAGTGTAAAAAAATGTGGTAATAGATAGTGAAATCGCCAGCAAAATAAAAAGGGCATTGGCAGATAATATCAACATGGAAATTAATGAAAATTCTAAGAAAAGCAAAGCATCGGTGAATATTGCTAGTATCATTGACAGTTTACCGTCAGAAACAATCAATAAATGCAATAATACCAAAGATTAAATGTGTTATGCAATTGTACCTGAAACCATGCTAAAACACGTCTATGATCCCAAAATGGAATCAGTGTTATATCAAGAAAAAATATAATGAAGTATTCTATGGAATGTATTTATTACCATTATTTTAGAATTTAGGCATAGATAATTGATTCATTAAAACAATTCATTTTTCTGTTAAATAAATAATTCGGTTGCCAAATTAACAAACGGTTCTGTGAAGTGAATATTTTTGAAAGTGTGCCATATGACGATGCTTGTTTTTTTTGTTCGCGACATCAAATAATTTGCTCAAATCCATACTATCACCATCTTTTAATTTACAATCATAGATGGTGCCATTTTGTTTCCCATTCCATGTACTACCATCTTTTTTCACTAAAGTTATGGATGGCATCACATGTGATTGTACATTTAGGTTACACTATGTTAACTGATTTTGAGTTAGGTTCGTTTTGGCTCAGTAAGTGTGCCAATCATACAAGTGGTACCCATCGTTCCTATGAAAATCAGCCGGTGTTATTAGAGAATGACTATCCAAATTATTGTATGCAGTTTAAGAGGGCCCATCTGGTATTATCATATTTTATTGGAAATAAGGATTATCCTTTATTTTTCAGTGAAATATGATGTCAGAAGTTACATGTTAGAAAAAAGCTTGAATCAGGAGATTTACATTGAGAAACCGTCATTGATTTTTAATTTTAAAGGTATTTTAAAGGTTCAAATCAGAATAGAAAATGATATGCAGGTAATAAGGTTGACATAGACAATTTGAAATGGTTTCTGCATACATTTTAATGGGTATTAGCAAGTGCTTCTGTCATTTGAATATTTTTTTGAAGGGGACTATAGGAAATTATGTTGTAAAATCAATTATTTGTCTTTGAAGTTGGCATGTGTTAAGGAAATGTTTGACGATGCATGCTAGAAAATGAGATTGCCATGGACAATTTGAAATAAATTATGTCTAAATTTGACAGGTTATTAAGAAATGGTTTAGCCATGTAAATATTCTTGGAAGGTTTTAGGTAAATGTTAAATCTTACATTATAGAAAAAGCTTGAATCAAGGGATGTACGCTGAGAAATTGGCATTGATTTTGAAAATTAAAGGGTTTTTAGCATGTTCATATTAGAATCGGGCAGGATATGCAGGTAATGAGGTTGACATTCACAATTTGAAATGATTTCAGCATAAATTTGACTGGTTATTAGCAAATGGTTCTGTCATATGAATAATCTGTATGAAGGGGACTATAGGACATTATATTGTTAAAACATGGATTTGCCTTTGCAGTTGGCAAGTGTTCAGGAAAAGTTTGGCGATGAATCCTAGAAAATGAGACTGTCATAAACAATTTTAGATGATTTCTGCGTAAATATGACCGTTTATCAAAAATGGCTCAGTCATGTGAATATTTTTGGAAGGTTTTAGGTAAATGTTGGATGTTACATAATAGAAAAAAAAGCTTGAATCAGGGGATACACATTGGGAAAACGACATTGATTTTAAAAATTAAAATGTTCTTAGCAGATTCATATTAGAATTGGACACGATATGCAGGTAATGAGGTTGATATATGCAATCTGAATGATTTCTGCATAAATTTGACTAGTTACTAGAACATGGTTCTGTCATATGAATATCTTTTCAGAGGGTACTATCGGACATTTTGTTGTTAAATCATGGATTTGTATTTGAATTGGCGAGTGTTAATGGATTGTTTGAAGATGTATGCTATAAAATGAGATTGTTATAGACAATTTCAAATCATTTCTGCGTAAATTTGACAGGTTATTAAGAAATGGTTCAGTCATATGATATTTTTTGGAAGGTTATAGGTAAATGTTGGATATTATTAGATTTAGATTTGGACTTGATATGCAGGTAATGAGGTTGACATAAACAATTTGAAATGATTTCTGCATAGATTTGACTGGTTATCAGAAAATGGTTCTGTCAGATGAATAATTTTTTCGAAGGGGGACTGTGGGATGTTATGTTTAAAAATCAAGGATTTGTCTTCGCAGTTGGTAAGTTTTAAGGAAATCTTTGACGATACATACTAGAAAATGAGATTGTCATAGACACTTGGCAATGATTTCTGCATAAACTTGACAGGTTGTTAAGAAATGGTTCAATCATGTGAATATGGTTCAATCATGTGGGTGTTACATGATAGAAAAAAGCTTTAATCAGGGGATGCACATTAAGAAACCAAAAATTATTTTGAAAATTAGAGGGTTTTTAGCAGGTTCAAATTAGAATCGGAGATGATATGAAGGTAATGAAGTAGATATAGACAATTTGAAATGATTTCTTCATAAATTTTACTGGTTATTCGGAAATGGTTCTGTCTTACAAATGTATTTTTGGAGGGGACTATAAGACATTATGTTGTTAAATCATTTATTTGTCTTTGCAGTTGGCGAGTGTTAAAGAAATGTTTGATGATGCATACTAGAAAATGAGATTGTCATAGACAATTTGAAATCATTTCTGCGTAAATTTGACAGGTTATTAAGAATTGGCTAGCTCATGTGTATATTTTTTGGAAGGTTTTAGGTAAATGCTGGAAGTTAAATGACAGAAAAAAGCTTGAATCAGGGGATTACATAGAGAAACCGGCATTTATTTTGAAAATTAAAGGGTTTTTAGCAGGTTCATATTAGAATCGGACATGATATGCAGGTAATGATGTAGACATAGATAATTTGAAATGATTTCTGCATAAATTTGACTGGTTATACAGCAAATGGTTCTTTCATATGACTAATTTTTTTGAAAGGGACTATGGGACATTATGTCGTAAAATCAAGGATTTGTCTTCTCAGTTGGTAAGTGTTAAAGAAATGTTTGACAATTCATACTAGAAAAAGAGATTGTCATAGACAATTTGAAATGATTTCTGCGTAAACCTGACAGGCTGTTAAGAAATGGTTCAATCATTGGAATATTTTTGGGAGGTCTTAGGTAAATTTCGGATGTTACGTAATAGAAAAAAACTTGAATCAGGGGATTTTCATTGAGAAACCGTCAATTATTTTGAAAATTAGAGGGTTTTTAGCAGGTTCATATTAGAATCAGACATGATATGCAGGTACTCATTTAGAAATAGGATATTTGAAATGACTTCTGCATAAATTTGACTGGTTATTAGCAAATGGTTTTATCATGTGAATATTTTTTCAAATGGGACTATATAATTTCAAATTGTCTATTACAATCTCATTTTCTAGCATGCATCGTCAGATATTTCCTTAACACTTGCCAACTGCAAAGACAAGTTCATGATTTAACAACATAATATCCTATAGTCCCTTCCAAAAAAATATTCATATGACGGAACCATGTGCTAATAACCAGTCAAATTTATGCAGAATTAATTTGTAATTGCACATGTCAACCTCACTACCTTGATAGCGTGCCTGATTCTAATATGAGTCTGCTAAAACCACTTTAATTTTCAAAACCAATGCCAGTTTCTCAATGTACATCTCCTGATTCAAGCTTTTTTCTATCATGTAACATCCTAAATTTACCTTAAACCTCCCAAAAATATATACATGACTGAACCATTTCTTAAAAACTGGTCAAATTTACGCAAAAATCATTTCAAATAGCCTAAGACACTCTCATTTTCTAGCATGCATCGTCAAACATTTCCTTAACACTTGCCAACTGCAATTAAAAATCCACGATTTAACAACATAATGTCCTATAGTCACCTTCAAAAAAATTATTCATATGACAGAACCAGATGCAAGTGTTTATCCTTCCACTGTACAAAAATACTGATTGAAAACATAAAAAAAAACTACGTAGTGTCGACGACCAACCATTATTTCTAAAATCCTAATTTCATTAAGGACTTGTTGGCTCAGTCGAGTAAGGTGTCGTTTTTTGCCATAGAAGATCATGGGTCTCACTTTGGATTCATATCTGAGACGATTCATAATGGAATACAGCTTAGAAGCTTAAAAAACTTTATCGATGGAAAAAAACATAACACCGTCTACTAGTATAGTTAACAATACTACCATCTATTTCTTAGACTATGAAATCAGCAGGATTAGAGGACTCGCCGTTAAATCGGCTTCTTGATAAAAATGATACCTGGTCGGTTGTAGTCATAGTCAATTATCAATAATCAACAATCGGCTAGATATCATTAGTGTACGAAAATATCTCTACCAATTGTACATTGGAACCCATAACAAAACTATGTTTATTAGATATCTTGTAACTTCAAATTTACTTCAAATATTGAACAAAATACTTGACAAAAGAAACAGGAATTCTTCAATCAAAGATGATGTCAGGAATAGGTCTACTTGAAATTTTGGCAACGCTAGTGAAAAATTCTATATCGTAGAACTTCAGATAAGAATGTCCGCTTGAAATGATGTTCTATGTGTCTACTCGGAGTAATAGCATTTCTTTCGTTAAGGAAAATGTTTCCAAGGAAATGATAGATCTCTTTGAGCATGTGTGGTGTTATGAGCAGAGAGGATATGAGGGACTAGCAACTCCAATTATTGGGCCACCTGTATGGTGGGAGTACTGTCCGCTTGGAATATAGGGCCGCTTATGTGGTGGGATAGGGCCCCGATTCCTTCTATTAACACCATACTACTGTTATCCTGGAGGTTTAAATGGTTCTTATGAAAGAAATGCTCGTATAAACTTCAGAGAGGGCTGATTTGACAGGAAATTGAAAGTTCTAGGTTAAATTTTAAGAGTCAAAAGATATCCGAAGGCAACTAGCACGTTCCCACATACCCGTTTTTCCCCTAACCCATCCGATAAAAATGTTTAGATAACCATTTAGTTAAAAATAGTTCAAAGGTCAGATATGAAAAATTCCTGTATCGAGGCAACCCCCCAGGTCCCAGGGGCAAGGGTTTTAAGTAATGCTCTAGGGGCTTGTATGGTGCTTAATGAAGGGGTGCTTGTGTAAACTTCGGAGTGGGCTCATTTGATTGGAAATTGAAAGTTCTGGTTTACTTTTTACGAATTAAGTGAGATCGGACGTTAACTAGCCCTCCTCCACACCATATTTTCGTCAAACCCATCCGATAAGAACTCTGAGAGAGCCATGTTTTCAAAATGGTTCAAAGATCATATAATGAAGATTCCGGGGTCGACAGATTCCTTCAGGGCTTGGGATAGGCGTTGCAATTTATGCCTGGGGGCATATATATAGCTGTTACAAAACGAATGCTCGTGTAAACTTCAGAGAAAGCTCAGTTGATGAGAAATTGAAATTTTTAGTTCAGTTTTAACTGGTAAGAGAAGGTGGCAATACCCAAACTCTTGTTTGTAGTGACTTTTGTTCTTTTCAAGCTTGATTTCCATATTCAATTTAAGTTTCACTCGTTTTAAGATTTATTTATTTATTTACATTTGTATCTTTTGTGTTTTTGTTTGCAATGGTTGTTTATTTAATTTCTGTTCGTTTTGGGTTTCATTTATATTTTAATAGCAATATATTTTTTTGTTTTAAGCTTGCTTTGCATATTCAATTTAAGCATTACTCGCTTTAAGATTTATTTATTCATTTATGCTGTTACTTGTTTTGTATTTTTTTGCTATAATTGTTTATTTTATTTCTGTTCCTTTTGGGTTTCATTTATTCTTTAATAGCAATTTCTGGTCTTTTTTAGTTTGAATTTTAACAGGTATTTGTATCTGCTGATCTGAAGTTTAAAATGGCCTTTCCTTTACTTTTCTTAGAAAAACTTCTTTTTCGGAAATTTTTCCACTTGTGATTACAGCTACTTCTACTATTTCTCCGATTTCAACTGTGACTTTGACATCTTCTGCAACGGCAACTGCCACTACAACTGCTACTACTTCTACTGCTACTTTTGGAGTAAATGATGAAGGATTGGGTGGTGAATATCCCAAAGAGAAAAATGTCAAATTTACATTAGAAGTTATTGTATGTGCAGATCGATACACGACAGAAAAAGCACTTCTCACTCCCAAACAATAAGCAAATTTTTGCCCTTATAGTATACCTTCTCATATTTCAAAAGTCATGAATGTTTTTAAATTTATTTCTTGTCAAAGGATTGTTCTTTGTCAGAAAGCTTTATTTGTCATTATTAATGTTTACACTGAATTTTGTAAACTGTAGACTGTTTGGTTTTTGTGTTTCAAATGCCCTATGCAAAACTGTAGCCTATGTTTCAAACTCAGTTACTAAAGCGAACTTAAAATAGTGTGTTCAAATGAGGTTCTCGAGACCAAATAAAATCGAACTTACTTTTTTCATCGAATGGGCTGTCAAATAGACAAAATAAAATGCAAAAAGTTATGTTGAGGAGGGAAAAGCTGACGAGGGAAAAGTCCAAATAACTTAACTTAACCTAACAAATCGAAATAAAAGGTCGATATGAAACATAAGACTGAGCTGGGCTGTGGAAAAGGATTCGAAGAATTGACCCTGGAAATATGTCAAAGGATTCCACGACTCCAGGACACTTTTAGTTTGATCAGGTCAATATGATATTAAAATGAAAGAGGCCTAAAAATCGAGAATAATGATCCTTAGCTCTCCTTAGGGAACCTCTTCATGAATTTATTTCATTTACATCCAGGCAAGCGTTTGAGACTCTTGAAAAAATGAAAAAAATGACTTTTTTATATTTAAAGCAAGTTTATTTACATCATGTCTCTTGATAACTCTTTCGAAAGGAATGACATCTTCGATCAAAAATCAGACTCGGTTCTACTGGCTGTACCAAGAATACTGTCATCAGCTAAGGAATAAGTGTATCTGGAAAAGATAAGCCCTTTTCACAGTTAGTGGTAAAAGCTGATTAACAAAGACAATAGAAAATCGTAAGCTTTGAATTTTAACTGCATTAATAAGGTTATTTACAAGCATTAAAAATAGTTTTGGCCCTATGACAGACGTTTGTGGAGCGTTAAACTCTGTTTAAGAAAAGTTGCGAAAGAGCAAATCAACTGAGGTAACTCGACAGTAGGGAAGCCCTTTCGACTCTGGGGGGGACTCCATTGATGGGCATAGAATCCATCTAAGTGTATTGATCCACGAAGGGGGACTCAATTTATGATAAATTGATTTGCATAATCGGCGGGGAATTATTGATCAACGAAGGGGAATTAAGAAACAATATAGCTTCTTTCGTCTTTAGGTCTGAGAGACAAATGGTCTTTAGTGACAGAAATAAATTAATATTCTATTTTTAAATATGGCTTCTCTGGTCTTTAGGATTAGTGATAAATTCGGGAATTAATATTCTATCGAAGTCATAATAGTGTAAGTAGGATCACCTTAGATATTTTTTCAAAAATTCAAGACAGATTGAATATATTTTACGCGGGAAATGGTTTCCTAGAAATTTCAAAAGTGACAGCGCAGGGATGCCGAAACAAAGGAACACGCAGAAATTTATTTTAGGGGATTATTTGGGCAAAACAGTTTGAGACATTTTAGAAGATGATTTAGGCAAAACAGTTTGAGACATTTATAAGATGATTTGGGGTGAAACTATGTGGTCGTTATAATACACAAGTTCCATTTGAACAATGTTGTGAGGTCCCCTACCAACAACCCCAAAGGGCCCCCAGGCCCCTAAAGGCCCCCGGGCCCCCTAAGGACCCCTCTACCTGGGCGTCCCGGGCCCCCAAAGGGCCCCCGGGTCCCCAAAGACCCCCAAAATCCCCTGGGCCTCCCAAAGGGCCCCCTCTCCCTGGGCCCCCAAAGGCCCACCATTTTTTATTACGTTTTTTTTTTGCGCACTTGAGACACAGAAGGGCCTCCCATCACCCTCAACTTTTTGCCCCCCCCCTCCCCCCGAATATATCTTTTAAGAACAAGTTGTTTACGTAATGTCCTTCCTAAACCAATTTTACAACTTGAAGTACTCACCTTTTTCACCCGCATCTTTACAGAAAATTTAGAAGAGAATTTGAACATTTGCACTTCTTCGAGAAAACTCAGAATTAAAGTGTAGCTCCTTATCGTCATGGCGAATATTCACAATCAAAGTATAACTTTTTTATCTTCTACGAAAAATTTGGAACAGAACTTGAAGTTTTCTTCGCTTCTTTGAGAAAATATGTCATTAAAGCTTAATTTTTTCTCTCCTTGTAGGAAAAATTCGAAATCGATGTATCTATGGTAAAATTTAGAACAGAACTTTAAATTTTTTCATCTCTTTGAGATAAATCTGAAGTGAAATTATAAAAATTTAGAATTAAAGTGAAACTTTTTATCTTTATGGAAAATATACACAATCATAGTATAACTTTTCCTATATTCCACGGAAAAATTTAGAACAGAAATTTTAATTTTTATGTCATTTGAGAAATTCTTTTCACAATCAATGTATAGCTTTTTCTATCTTCTATGAAAAATTTGGAACAGTACTTTAAATATTTTCATCTCTTTGAGAAAAATCAGAACTGAAGCTGTACTTGTTTATATTCTTTGGAAAAAATAGAATTGATCTATAACTAATTTCTTTTTCATTGAAAAGGCTCAGAAGAGAGCTTGAACTTTCCCTCACTTCGTTGAGAAAATTTAGAATAAAAGTGGAACGTTTTATCTTCATGGAAAATATTCACAATCATAGTATAACTCTTCCTATCTTCTAGAGAAAAATTTAGAACAGAACTGAAATTTTTTTATGTCTTTGGGGAATTAAGAACTGAAGTGGAAGCTTTCTATTTTCTTGGAAAAATTAGAATTGAAGTGTAAGTTCTTTGGTAAAATTCAGAATTGAGCTAAAATTTCTTCACTTCATTGAGAAAATTTTGAATTAAAGTGGAGCTTTTTATCTTCATTGAA
Source organism: Artemia sp. Qi Xiang Cuo (assembly GCF_049724085.1). Lineage (NCBI taxonomy): Eukaryota > Metazoa > Arthropoda > Branchiopoda > Anostraca > Artemiidae > Artemia > Artemia sp. Qi Xiang Cuo. Next base: position 36,401,929 of record NC_142807.1, read on the forward strand.
AATATTCACAACTAAGGTAGAACTTTTTCTATCTTCTATGGAAAATTTTAAACAGATTTGAAAATTTTTTCATCTCTTTGAGAAAAATCAGAACTGAAGTGTAGCCTTTTATATTTCATGGAAAAAATTGGAATTGATCTGTAACTAATTTCTTTTTCATTGAGAAAATTTAGAATTAATTTGAAGCTTTTTTATCTTCATGGAAAATGTTCACAACCATAGTTTGACTTTTCCTATCTTCCATGTAAAAATTTTGAACAGAAATTTAAATTTTTTATGTCTTTGAGAAGTTAAAAACTGAAGTGGAAGCTTTTTTTTAATTTTCTTGGGTAAATTTCAGAATTGAGCTAACTTTTTCTCTTCTTTAAGAAAATTCTGAACAGAACTTTAAATTTCTTATGTCTTTGAGAAATTAAGAACTGACGTGGAAGCTTTTTCTCCTTTTTTGGGTAAATTTCAGAATTGATCTAACTTTTTCTCTTCTTTAAGAAATTTCAGAAGAGAACTTGAACATTTTGCACTTCTTCTAGAAAACTCAGAATTAAAGTGGAGTTCCTTAACTTTACGGTGAATATTCACGATCAAATTATAACTTGTTTCTATCTTCTATGGAAAAATTTGGAACAGAGTTTGAATTTTTGTATGACTTTGGGAAAAATATCAGAATTAAAGTGGAACCTTGCTTGATGTTGTGGTGTGCAAAAAAGTTGTAAAGTAAAGTTGTGGGTGAAAAGGATGAGAACTTCAAGTTGTAAAATTGGTTTATGAGGGACATTACGTAAAGAACTTGTTCTGAAAAGATATAATAAAGCCTTTGAAAAGTATTGCTCGGTGTTGGGGTGTTGAAAAAGTCGTAAAGTAAAGTTTTTGGGTGAAAAAGATGAGTACTTCAAGTTTTAAAATTGGTTTAGGAATGACATTACGCGAAGAACTTGTTCTGAAAAGATATAATAAAGCCTTTGAAAAGTATTGCTTTGTGTTGGGGTATGCAAAAACCATAAAGTAAAGTTGTGTGTGAAAAAGATGAGTACTTCAAATTGTAAAATTGGTTTAGGATGGACATTACGTAAAGAACTTGTTCTGAAATAATATAATAAAGCCTTTTGAAAAGTATTGTTTGGTGTTGGGATATTCAAAACGTCAAAAAGTAAAATTGTGGGTGAAAAATATGAGCACTTCAAGTTGTAAAATTGGTTTAGGAAGGACATTAACTAAAGAACTTGTTCTGAAAAGATATAATAAAGCCTTTGAAAAGTATTGCTTGGTGTTGGGGTATACAAAAAAGCCAAAAAGTAAAGTTGTGTGTGAAAAAGATGAGTACTTCAAGCTGTAAAATTGGTTTAGGAAGGACATTACGTAAATAACTTGTTCTGAAAAGATATAATAAAGCCTTTAGAAAGTATTGCTTGGTGTTGGGATATGCAAAAAGTCGTAAAGTAAAGTTGTGTGTGAAAAAGATGAGTACTTCAAGTTGTAAAATTGGTTTAAGAGGGACATTACGTAAAGAACTTGTTCTGAAAAGATATAATACAGCCTTTTAAAAGTATTTCTTGGTGTTGGGGTATGCAAAAAGTCGTAAAGTAAAGTTGTGTGTGAAAAAGATGAGTAGTTCAAGTTGTAAAATTGGTTTAGGATGGGCATTACGTAAAGAACTTGTTCTGAAAGATATAATATAGCCTTTTGAAAAGTATTGTTTGGTGTTGGGATATTCAAAAAGCTGTAAAGTAAAGTTGTGTGTGAGAAAGATGAGTACTTCAAGTTGTAAAAGTGGTTTAGGAGGGACATTACGTAAAGAACATGTTCTGAAAAGATATAATAATGCCCTTTGAAAAGTATTGTTTGGTGTTGGGATATTCAAAACGCTGTAAAGTAAAGTTGTTTGTGAAGAGGGTGAGTACTTCAAGTTGTAAAATTGGTTTAGGAGGGACATTACGTAAAGAACTTGTTCTGAAAAGATATAATAAAGCCTTTTGAAAAGTATTGCTTGGTGTTGGGGTGTTCAAAAAGCTGTAAAGTAAAGTTGTGTGTGAAAAGGATGAGTACTTCAAGATGTAAAATTGGTTTAGGAAGGGAATTACGTAAAGAACTTGTTCTGAAAAGATATAATAAAGCCTTTTGAAAAGTATTGCTGGGTGTTTGGGTATGCAAAAAGCCGTAAAGTAAAGTTGCGGGTGAAAAAGGTGAGTACTTCAAGTTGTAAAATTGGTTTAGGAAGGACATTACGTAAAGAACTTGTTCTGAAAAGACATATTGGGGGGGGAGGGGGGCCAAAAAGTTGAGGGTGATGGGGGACCCTTCTGTGTCTCAAGTGCGCAAAAAAAAACGTATAACCAAAATGGAGGCACTTTTAGGTCCCGGGGCCCTTTGGGGGCTCTTTTGGGGGCTTGGGGGGAGGGGCCCTTTGGGGTCCCAAGGGGCCTTTGGGGGCCCGGGGTTCCTTTGGGGTTGGGGTAGGGGACCTCACAACACTGTTCAAATGGAACTTGTAAATTATAATGACCACATAGTTTCACCCCAAATCATGTTATAAAATGTCTCAAACTGTTTCGCCTAAATCATCTTCTAAAATGTCTCAAACTGTTTCGACCAAATAATCCCCTAAAAGTAATTTCTGCGTGTTCCTTTGTTTCGGCATCCCTGCGCTGTCACATTTGAAATTCCCAGGAAACCATTTCCCGCGTAAAATATATTCAATCTGTCTTGAATTTCTGAAAAAATATCTAAGGTGTTCCTAGTTATACTATTATGGCATCGATAGAATATTAATTCCCGAATTTATCACTAATCCTAAAGACCAGAGAAGCCATATTTAAAAATAGAATATTAATTTATCTCTGTCACTAAAGACCATTTATCTCTCAGACCTAAAGACCAAAGAAGCCATATTGTTTCTTAATTCCCCTTCGTTGATCAATAATTCCCCGCCGATTATGCAAATGAATTTCTCATAAATTGAGTCCCCCTTCGTGGATCAATGCACTTTGATGGATTCTATGCCCGTATATGGAGTCCCCCCCGGAGTCGAAAGGGCTTCCCTACTCTCGACCAGAAAAACAAAAAGGAAATCAAGAATAAGTAATAAATCTTTTACCTATCTAGAACACTCCCAAAGAAGAACCTTGTGTGTTAATGAGTCGAATGCTTTTCGTAGATCGAAAAAAAGAGCAGCAGGTATCAGACCAGAGTAAGGACAAGAAGAGGCGCCTTTGCCTAAATATAAGGGAACAGTTTTCTATTCGCTTATAAGTTACTAGATCAGATTTGAGTCAATTAAAGATGCAATTATTACCCTAGTTAAAGTACAAAATGGTAAATAATTTCTTATCTTACCTTGCTTGAAAGAACCCCAAAGTGAACATTGTTGCTGATGAAGTCTCAATCGTGTCATTTATCTAAAAAAAAAAAAAAAAAAAGAATAGAATCAATAGGCTGTCTCATTGGTCGAAGAATGAAGAAGAATTATCTTATTTGGAAGATATTTCGACTAAAAAAATGGCTAATATTGCATTCCCTCGGTAAACACCTACATGGGGTTTCCCATATTTGCGTTCGAGAAAAATATTTTTGGCCCTTTTTTTGGTGCAATTTCGGCCAAAACATTTTTTTAAACGTTAAATTTCCCTTGTCCCAATGACTTACGACAGTAGGTTTTAAAAGGTTAAAAAAAACACGTTTTTCGCGTCGAACTATTTTGGAGGAGCCAACATTTTTTCTGTTTGTCCATCTGAAGTGAGTTCCCCTTAGCTAAAGAACTTCAAGTAAGAAGTTTTCAGCTGACCAGAAAAAAAGTCTTCCGCACTTTTTTGGGCCCCGGTTTCGGAGAGCCTGGTCCCTGATTTTTTTTTTTGTACATTAGGTTTTTCTTGGCCCAAGGAGCTATGGCTGAAAGTTGCAAACTGATCAGGGATAGTTTCAGGCCTATTTTGAACCCCGTTAATACCTTACCCCCTCTTCCAACTAAATGTGTGATTCTTTTATCCAAAAAAAAAAAAATCAATCCCGAGGGCTTTAAGCTAACCTCAAATCCGAATAAAAACATACCCCCTCCCTTTCCTCAATAGAATCTGTCTACAAGCAACATGTGATCGGCATAATTTACTGCCATTGTCTTGAAGGTCAAGAAGTTCTTGTCATCCCTGGAGGCATATTTATTGGACCAGTCGATTTTTTTTTGCAAAAATAGCAACCTTAAATTTTAATCAGATGTTTTGAGGGCTACAGAAGGTGGGGGGTAGTAGTAAAAATGGTAAGAGAAGAGCACTGGCTGCCTTCTAACCACTTTTGACAAACAGAATGAGTACAAGAACTCTAGATTTCCAATGAACCCCTTAACAGGTTCTTATGATCACTTCTTCCATACGAAGTTGTCGAAGGATAAAATAAAAAAGAAAAAAAGAAAAAAAAGAAGAAAACCTTGAAGGCACACGGTGTTTTACAGAGGATTATGGTTCCCTAAAATGCTATGCGAGCTTTTCCGGAAACTGAAGCATTTTCTTTTACATTGCTATTGATGACAATGAAAATATGGAGAATATATGTAATTACCTCAATGATCACTTGCTCCAAGTTAATCGTTGTTATTTTATTAATGCCAACACTGCACACAATTCCACTGGAGCCTGGAATAGAAGAAAATGTTTGTTATGCGTATTTGTTCTAGGTAATAGCGAAGGTAGTTAGGAGTGGACACTGGGCCCTGAGGACAAATTTGTTCCCTATTTCCCCATTTTTCTTGTTTTTTCGTTTTTAGCACTACAACGCGAATGCAAATAACTATAGAAAAAGATATTTTTCCATAAAATAGTTTACCCAAGCAAAAATTACTAAGGTTGCATTAACAATAAAAGAAAGTCAGTTGGCCATATTCTGAAAACCTGAAGACTTTAATAAAAAAAAAGAAAAAGTTTCATCTCAATAAAAACAAAAAGAAAGTCATTTTCTCAATGATATATATGGCACATAATTAATTTTAAAAACTGAATAATTTGGTAAGATGTTGGAACGGAACTCTTCCTCTACATCTATTATTCTATTAATCCTTTTTTTTTGAATAGATTGGATTACTCTTTAGTGCGACTAATTTAAAAAACTTTTATCACAAAATATGCTTTTCAAAGAAAAGCAAACAGCTATGTTAAGCCAAAAATGAGCAGAAATAAGTCAAATAATTTTCCATATGTGAAACTACCCCAAATTGCCATGAATAAATAAACAAAACCAACAACATGCAGATATTACAAAAAATAACCGATTCAAACTAAAAAAGACCGGGAACTTGAGTGGGGTTGACGCCACCATACACTTTGAAGACCACTACATAATTGGTGCTTTACTGAGAACGATCCTTATTTCGAGCTGAATGTTACTATTTCTCGTAATATAAAAAAAATGTCATAACCAAGATTATTGAACGAATTAATATGGATTGAAAATATAGTACATATATACTGATATTCACATCTTATAGTCTTAATAAGTTTGAATTTAAAGTTAAGAAAATAATGCAAACATTTAGAATATATTTTATATTCAGTAAACTTCAAATTATGTTCTGATCTTCAAAAGGCATGGAGGATGTCAGCCCTAATCATCTTACTTTCTGCTCGTTTTGAGTTTGAATCAGTTATTTATTGTATTTTCTGCATGTTTTTGGTTTCATTTATTTATTCACGGTGATTTGTGGGAGTTTTAAAAAACTTAAAATCGTGGTAGGTTGAAAAACTTAAATCGTGTAAAAAGATTTTTAGATTAGTTTCTGTTCGTTTTTCATTGGCATAGTATTTTTCATTGGACAAAAAGAATATTTTAAATCTTTTTTATTTTTTTTTCTATAAGAATCTATAGTTTTACTTACTATTTATATAATGAGTAAATTTTTCAACAATTTTTAACGTCCTTCAATTTTTACATCCTTTTGAAAATCTGGATACACGTAAAGTATTGTATAATTTAGTTTTACACCTCCTCAAGTTTTCCTAAAAAAAACAACTTAAAACCATTCCCAGAATATTGTATCTCTGCTATTTTGAAAACTTGGATGTGCTTACAACATTTTGATTTTTGTTAGTTCTTAAGAACAGAAGTAATAATTGTAGTAGCTTTGAAAGTTTCAACTTAATACCCACAGTCGTTCTCGAGATATTGCTGAGACATCTTATTTGGAACAACCATAGTGCCTTTCGGTTTTCTTTTAAAGCAGCATATACATTTTGTAAAAGTTTCTACTTTGTGACCTATACTAGGGTATATCTTAAACCGTTTATTTCCTAAATCGTAGCAGAAGTAATAGTAGAAGCAATAGGAGTAGTATTAGTGATAGCAGTAGTAATATTGGTAGTAAGAAGTAATGGTATTCACTTTATGCCTTTTCGTTCTAGTACAGTTTCCCTGATAGTTTTAACTTAATACTTTAAGCCGTTTCTGACATATAACTGATACGTCCTGTTGATAACCTGTCTACATATAATGTCTTTTGATTTAGCCTAACAGCAGTCCCTGAAAGTTCCACATTAATATCACAAGTCTCAGTAATATTAGTACTAACAACAGTGAGAGTACTATTACTACTGCTTGTAGTAAAATGCACATAGTATTTTTTTTTATTAGCTCAACATAATCCTCAGCATGCTCTGAAAGTTTTAACCCAATATTCTAAGCAGTTTCTAATATACTGCTGATACGGTCATTTGACATCCTGAAGACATTCTGCGGGTTTTAATTGAATCTAGCATGCCCCCTCCCCCCAACATTATCTGAAAACGTTTCCTTAATACCCTGAGCCATAATAGTAATATTAGTAGTAACAGTAGAAGTAATAGGGGTAGTATATATATAGTACCTTTCAGTAGGTTCCAAATAACATGCACTGAATGATTCAATTTAATACTCTTAGCTGTTCCTGAGCTATAGTTTTTATGGCCTTTATAGCTGTTATGGCCTTCATCTACATAGATTGAAACAATTTAGTTCACTATCCTATTCAACATTCCCTGTAATTTCACTGTAATAACCTTAGCTTCAGTAGTACTAGTAGTGGCCGTCGTAGTATTAGTTGTAACAGTAGAAGTCGTAGTACTTGTAGTAGTAGTAGTAGATTTAGTAGTACTTGTAGCAGGAATAGTAGCAGTAGTGTTAATAGTTGTAGTAGTATGCATATTTTATGTTTTGACTACTTAAAATTCCTCATTTATATATCCTGAAAGTTTCAACTTAATAACTTAGACAATTCCTTACTGCTGATACGCCCTCGTGACGACCTGTGAGTACGGAGTTTGTTTTATTTAGTTTAACATCTCCCTAAATATTCCTTGAATGTTGAAGCTGCCCGCCCTTAGCCTCAGTGATAATAGTCGTAGCAAAATTAGTAATATTATCAGAAGAAGTAGAATTAGCAGTAGTAGCAGTGGGCACAGAGCGCCTTCTGGTTAGTTCCAACGTCTCTCTTATCACGCCTTGAAAGTTTCAACTTAATACTCTAAGATATTCCTGAGAAGTTCCCAATACATCATATTGACAACCTGAATACAATAAGTATTTTTTAATTTACTTCAACATCCCCTAAATATTCCCCTGAAGTTTCCCTAGTATCCTTATCCTCAGTAGAAATAGTAGTCGTATCAGTCGTAGCAATAGCGATAATGGCGACAAGCGTATAGTTTTTTTTGGTTAGTTCAACATCCCCCTAAACTTGTCTTTGGTTAATTGACCACCTCCTCCTCATTCCCATAAAGTTCCAACTTAATACCCTCAGTAATTCTTGAGTTTTTCCATCTTGACAGCCTGTCCACCCATAACATGCTTTGATTTAGTTTAACACTACCCTCAATATTCTCTAAAAGCTTCATTTGAAAGCATTTGGTATTTTTTAACACCAAAGGTTAAATATACCCTCTTTGCCAATAACAAATATCATATATATACAATGGGAAAATTGATTTTTTACAGCCCAAGCTCTGAGGGCTGTAGGGGGCTGACATTTACAACATCCTGCTTGCCATCCAATCACGTTTTACCCTTTAAAAGGCGCTAGTACTTTTAATTTCCAATCGAATGAGCTCCTTCAAAAGTTTCTATGATAGCGCTGCGTTGCCTCTGCTATTACTTATTTTCCCTTTTGAAAACCTCCATGCATAAAGTTTTTCTTCTCTTTAACCCCCCCCCCTAAACGCTCCCTAAATGTTTCACCTTAATGCCTTTAGCCTCATTAGTTACAGCAATTGTAGTAGTAGTATTAGTATACAATTAGTGTCTTTTGGTTATTTCAAAATCCACTTCGACATACCCTGATAGTTCCATCTTAATAATGTTAGCCGTTCCTGAGATGTTGTTGTTACCCCCTAATGACAGTCTATATTCTCAGAGTCCGTTTGATTTAGTGCATCATCCACCAAAACATTCCTTGAAAGCTTCACCTTAATACCCTTAGTTTCAGTAGTAGCAATAGTTGTAGTAGTAATACTATCATTGGTAGCAGCATACACATTGCACTTTTTTTCACGTACCCCAAAACAAAAACCGAAAGTTTCAACTTAATACCGCAAGTCGCTCTTGAGGCAGTGCTGATACATCCTCTTGACAACCTGTATATGCATAGTGTATTTTGGTTTAGTTCAAGATTGTTTCCACGTTCCCCAAAATTTGCGCCTCAATACCCTTAGCCTTAGTAGCAGTAGTAGCAGTACCAGTAGTAATAGTAGTAGCAGTAATAGTAGTAGCAGTAGAACTAGTAGTAGCAGTAGTAGTAGAAGTAGTAGTATTAGCAGCAATAATGATAGTAGTTGTAGAAGCAGTAGTAGTTGGATGCAAGTATTGCCTTTCGGTTAGTTTAACATCCCCCACAAGAAGCTCTGTAAGTTTCAACTTCATACACAAGGTCGTTCTTAAGATATTGCTGATACGCTCTTTTGACAACCTGCATAAAAACCTGCATAGAGTAGCAGTTGGAGCATAAGTAGCAGTAGTAGCAGGGGTAGTAGCATTATAGCAGTGTGTACATATTGCCAATTGGTCAGTTAATCTTCCGCTTGGAAGTTCAAAGCAGTTCCTCGAAAGTCCCAAATTGATACCCTAATCAATTCCTGAGATACAGTCTTTTGACAATCTGCATGCACATAGTATGTTTTGATTTAGTTTAATTTTCCCCTTTATATTCTCTCAAATTTTTATCTTCATACCCTTAATCTTTATAGTACTTATATTATAGTAATAGGAGCAATGGTAACGTTGAATCAGTAGTAGCAGTAGTAACAGTAGTAGCAGCAGTATTATTAGCAGTAGTAGTATGCACACGTTGCCTATTGTCCAGTTAAATATCCCCTTCATGATGGTAGTAGTAGCAGTAGTAGTAGTAGTAGTAGTAGTAGTAGTGGCATGTAAACATGGTCTTTTTGGTCAATTGACCATCCCCCTTATCCTTTCCTGAAAGTTCCAGAATATTATAGTCATGGATTCCCAAGTTAAGCCCTTTTGACAACCCATATGCACATAATGTTTTTTGATTAAATTCAATCGCCTGGCGAAATTCTATAAGAGGTTCACCTGAAGGCCCTTCGTGTTTTTGGACTCTAAAGGTCAAACTTACCCACCTTCCTCAATAAAAAAAAACCACATATAAACAATGACCGAATTTCATAGCTTACAGCTCATCCCCCAAGGGCTGTGGGGGGGGGGTTGAAATACCCAGAGACATAGTTACCCGACCTTTCAAATATGTTGAATAAAATGTATATCTCGAAATTTCGATTGGATGTTTTTGAGGAATTGATGGGTTTGGGATGGGACTGGTAGCCCTCCAATCACTTTTGACACTCAAGAAGGGCACTAGAACTTTAATTTTCCAATTGAAGGAGCTCCTTCCGAAGTTTTTAAGATAACTTTCTATACAAAGTGCCTTGGTGAAAAAAAATTTAATAAAAAAGGCATTGTGCTAGTAGTATGTTACTTTATACTTTGCGTGGGCCCCCGTACAAACAGGTTTTTCTAGTAGGTATTCTACTCTACAGGGCATTACACCTTTGCCAAGAGGAACGAGTATAACTTGATTGGTGATTAGGATTTGAATAAAAAGAATAGTTACAGCGGTCCTATAGGTAAATATTTCTACAGGGCATTACACTTTTTCAAAAGAGATTTACGCAATTTCTAGTTCAAGGTATATACATGTCTTTTTTTTAGTGATAAACCTGTATTTTAAAACCAGCGCGTCCTGTTTCGAGTTTTAACGGACAAGTTTTTCTGACACAATTTATAGACCAGATTTCTAGTTCATATATTTTTTTATAACTTGATAGGTGATTTGAATAAAAGGAATTCAAATATTTTGTCTATGAAATAGAAGCTAAATCAATTTGCGAAAAGATATTCCATTTGAACAACTCTGATCTGATTGAATTGTTGCCGACAATGAGATTTAATCACTGCTAAGCCTATTGTTATTGCAAAAGGGTTACCTAATTTACTTCTTAGTGTTAAATGACAGATTTCCAAATACGATCATTTTGAAAAGCAGACAAAAGAAATTGGACACTATAATCAGAATTATTTGATTAACATTTAAAAAGGGTAATGAGATATGTGATCTGTATAATACACGGTAACCCTTCACAGAATTGATAGGAGGCAAGATAAAAAAAGGTGTTATTAGTGATTGGAAAATTTTTTAATGCTTTTACAATCGGAGATGTTTGTTTAACATTTGCAAAAAAGGGGTAATGGAATTTGCGAATTGGAGGAGATGTCGTGATTATGTAAAGTATAATACACAGGTGATGTTTTGGAGGGTTACCAAATTGGTGATTAAGACGGGCTTTGTCTAATTCTAGCCGGAAACTCAGAATTGATAGGAAGCAAGATAAAAAAAAGGGGTAATTAGTGATTAGATAAATTTTTTACGTGAAATCTCTGAATAAAATATTCTTGGAGAAATTATTTTAAAGGTATAGTTTTTTTTTTAATGCTTTTTATAGCTATTATCAAAACATCTAACATAAAGATCAAGGTATTTCGGAAAGGACAGCTCACTTAATATACGGGGTAATTTGTATTCATCTTAGTTTTTAATTATGTTCCTTTTTGTTATTGCGAAAGGGTTACCAAAGTGGTGATTAAGACGGGCTTTGTCTAATTCTAGCCGGAAACTCAAAATTGATAGGAGGCAAGATCAAAAAAGGGATAATTAGTGATTAGATAACTTTTTAACGTGAAATCTCTGAACAAAATATTTTTGGAGAAATTATTTAAAAGGTATAGTTGATTTTTTTTTAATGTATTTTAGAGCTATTAGCAAAACGTCTACCATAAAGAGCAAGGTATTTCGGAGAGGGCAGCTCGCTTCATATACGGGATAATTTGCTTTCATATTAGTTTTTAATGATGTTCCTTTTTTGTTATTGTGAAAGGGTTACCAAATTGGCGATTAAGACGGGCTTTGTCTAATTCTAGCCGGAAACTCAGAATTGATAGGAGGCAAGATAAAAAAAGGGGTAATTAGTGATTGGATAACTTTTTAACGTGAAATCTCTGAATAAAATATTTTTGGAGAAATTATTTAAAAGGTATAGTTTATTTTTTTTAAATGTTTTTTATAGCTATTAGCAAAACGTCTAGCATAAAGAGCAAGGTATTTCGGAGAGGGCAGCTCACTTCATATACGGAGTAATTTGCATTCATCTTAGTTTTTAATGATGTTCCTTTTTTGTTATTGCGAAAGGGTTACCAAATTGGTGATTAAGACGGGCTTTGTCTAATTCTAGCCGGAAACTCAGAATTGATAGGAGGCAAGATAAAAAAAGGGGTAATTAGGGATTAGATAACTTTTTAATGTGAAATCTCTGAATAAAATATTTTTGGAGAAATTATTTAAAAGGTATAGTTTATTTTTTTTTAATGTTTTTTATATCTATTATCAAACCGTCTAGCATAAAGAGCAAGGTATTTCGGAGAGGGCATCTCGCTTCATATACGGGATAATTTGCATTCATCTTAGTTTTTAATGATGTTCCTTTTTTGTTATTGCGAAAGGGTTACCAAATTGGTGATTAAGACGGGCTTTGTCTAATTCTAGCCGGAAACTCAGAATTGATAGGAGGCAAGATAAAAAAAAGGGGTAATTAGTGATTGGATAACTTTTTAACGTGAAATCTCTGAATAAAATATTTTTGGAAAAATTATTTAAAAGGTATTGTTTATTTATTCTAAAGATAATGACGTATACCTTTCCAGAGCATGTACTTGACGATGGAGAAATAGGGTTAAAGTGATTAGCAGTTACGATCGAGGATCCCCCTCTGGTCACTGAATTGCCTTATGCTCCTAGGTACCTTTCCAGAGCAAGTACTTGAAGATAGAGAAAAATGCAAGAAAAGAATTTTAATAATGGATAGCTCTACCTCTCCGACGTGTTCTGTATTAAACACAAGTGGTGCTTGAACAATGTTGTCAATTTAAGTCTGTGTGTGTTTCTTTGGGCTGTTTGTGTCTCTTTTGGCTGTGTGTCTCTTTGGCGTGTTTTAGTCTTTTTGATCTGTTTATGTTTCTTTGGGCTGTTTGAGTCTTTTTGGTCTGTGTTTGTCTCTTTGGGCAGTTTGAATCTTTATGGTCTGTGTGTGGGTCTCTTTTGGCTGTTTGTGTCGTTTTTGGCTTTGTCCCTCTGTTGGATGTGTGCGTCTCTTTGGGCCGTGTACCTCTCTTTGAGCTGTATGTGTCTCTTTGGGTCGTGTACGTCTCTTTGAGCTGTATGTGTCTCTTTGGGATGTTTATGTCTCCTTGGGACTGTTTGTGTTTCTTTGGGCTGTGTGTGTCTCTTTGGACTGTGTGTCTTTTTGGAGTGTCTGAGTCTTTTTGGTCTGTAGATGTCTCTTTGAGAAGTTTGAGTCTTTTAGGTCTGTGTTTTGTCTCTTTGAGTTGTGTTTCTCTTTGGGCTATCTGTGTCTCTTTGAGCTGTTTGTGTCTCTTGAGGCTGTGTGTGTCTCTTTGGGCTGTGTGTCTCTGTGGGCTGTTTGAGTCTGTTTTATCTGTTTGTGTGTCTCTTTGGGGTGTTTGTGTCTTTTTGGTCTGTGTTTGTCTATTTGGGCTGTGTGTGTCTCTTTGGTCTGTGTGTGTGTCTTTGGTCTTTTTGAGTCTCTTTGGGCTGTGTGTCTCGTTGGACTGTTTGAGTCTTTTTGATCTGTTTGTGTCTCTTTGGGCTGTTTGAGTCTTTTTGAGCTGTGTTTGTCTCTTTGGGTTGTTTGTGTTTCTTTGAGCTATGTGTGTCTGTTTGGGGTGTTTGAGTGATTTATGTCTGTAGGTCTTTCTTTTGGTTGTATGTGTCTATTAGGGGCCGTTAGTGTCTCTTTGGGCTCAGTGTGTCTCTTTGGGACATTTGAATCTTTTGGTCTGTATGTGTCTGTATGGGCGTGTTTTTTTGTGTCTTTGTGGGGTGTGTGGCGCATTTTGCTGTTTTTGTAGTTTTGGGCTTTGTGTCTCTCTGTTGGTTGTGTTCGTCTCTTGTCTCTTTGGGCTGTGTGTCTCTTTGAGCTGTTTGAGTCTTTTTTGGTCTGTTTGTGTGGTTCTTTGAGCTGTTTGAGTCTTTTTGATCTGTGTTTGTCTCTTTGGGCTGTTTGTGTCTGTTTGGGCTGTGTGTGTTTCTTTGGGCTTTGTGCGTCTCTTTGGGCTGTGTGTCTCGTTTGACTGTTTGTGTCTTTTTGATCTGTTTGTGTCTCTTTTAGCTGTTTTAGTCTTTTTTGGGCTATGTTTGTCTCTTTGGGTTTCTATCTCTTTGGGCCGTTTGCGTTTCTGTGGGCTATGTGTGTCTCTTTGGCCTGTTTGATTCTTTTTTGTCTTTGTCTCTTTCCTTTGGCTGTTTTGTGTCTCATAGGGGTCGTGTGTGTCTCTTTGGGCAATGTATGTCTCTTTGGGGAGTTCGAATTTTTTGGTCTGTATGTATCTGTCTGGGCATTTTTTTTGTTTGTCTCTTTTGGCTGTTTTTTTATCTTTGGGCTGTGTATTTTTATTTTGGCTTTGTTTGTGTCTCTTTGGGCTATGTGTCAATACGTTTAAGCAATAAATATTTTAAAGCTTAACCCGTCTTTATTCTTTAGAATAGTTCTATTGTAAGCAAGTAACAAACTCTTTCCTGAAGTCACCTCTTGGATACACAATGCAGAAACTTCATTTAAAAAACTATGAAAAAATTGTAAGTAAGTAACAAATTCTTTCTTGAAGTCACCTCTTGGATACACAATACAGAAATTTCATTAAGGAAATTATGAAAAAATTGTAAGTAAGTAGAAAATTGTTTCTTGAATTCACCAGCTGGATAAACCATAAGACATTTCGTTCAAGAAATAATGACAAAATTCTAAGTAAGTAACAAACTCTTTCTTGAAGTTATCTCATGGATACACAATGCAGAAATTTCATTTAAGAAATTATGAAAAAATTGTAAGCAAGTAACAAACTCTTTCATGAAGTCACCTCGTGGATATAAAAAAATTGTAAGTAAGTTGCAAATTCTTTCTTGAATCCACCTGCTGGATAAACAAAAAGGATATTTCGTTCAAGAAACTGTAACAAAATTCCAAGTAAGTAACAAACTCTTTATTGTTTTCATGACTTAGATACACGATGTAAAAATTTAATTCAAGAAATTATGGATAAATTCTCAGCAAGTAACAATTTTCTTCTTGAAGTCAACTCTTGTGTAGAAATTTAATTCAAGAAATTATGAAAAAATTATCAGTCAGTGACAATTTCTTTTTTTAAGTCAATTCATTGATGCACACTACGGAAATTTCACTATAACTAATTAGAGAACTATTTCTTGAATTCACTAGATGGATAAGCAAAAAAGACATTTCGTTCAAAAAATTATGGGAAAACTCTAAGTAAGTAACAATATCTTTTTTGTTTTCATTTGTTAGATATATGATGTAGAAATTAAATTCAAGAAATTATGAAAAAATTCTCAGTAAGTAACAATTTCTTTCTTGAAGTCAACTCTTGGATACACAATATGGAAATTTCATTCAAGAAATTATGAAAATATTTGTAAGTAAGTAACAAACTCTTTATTGATTTCACCTCTTGGATATACAGTACAGATACTTCATTCAAGAAATTATGAAAAAATCGCAAGTAAGTAACTTTTTTTTCTCTTTATCACAAACAATTTTCACTTAGCTACACGATGTAGAAATTTAATTCAAGAAATTATGAAAAGATTTTCTGTAAGTAACAATTTCTTTATTTTCAATTAGCTGCACGATGTAGAAATTTAATTCAAGAAATTATGAAAAAATTCTCAGTAAGTAACAATTTCTTTCTTGAAGTCAACTCTTGGATACACAATACGGGAATTTCATTCAAGAAATTATGAAAAAATTATAACTAAGTAGCAAATTCTTTCTTGAATTCAATTGTTGAATAAACAAAAAGACATTCCATTCAAGAAATTACGACAAAATCCTAAGTAAGTAACAAACTCTTTATTGTTTTCACGAGTTAGATATACGATGTATAAATTAAATTCAAGAAATTATGAAAAAATTCTCAGTCTAAGTAGCAAATTCTTTCTTGAATTCACCTGTTGGATAAACAAAAAGACAATTCGTTCAATAAATTATGACAAAATTCTAAGTAAGTAACAAACTCTTTATTGTTTTCACGAGTTAGATATACGATGTAGAAATTAATTTCAAGAAATTATGAAAAAATTCTCAGCAAGTAACCATTTCTTTCTTGAAGTCAACTCTTGGATACACAGTACGGAAATTTCATTCAAGAAATTATGAAAATATTTGTAAGTAAGTAACAAACTCTTTATTGATTCCACCTCTTGGATATACAATACAGATACTTCATTCAAAAAATTATGAAAAAATCGCAAGTAAGTAAATTTTTTTCTCTTTATCACAAACAGTTTTCACTTAGCTACACGATGTAGAAATTTAATTCAAGAAATTATGAAAAAATTCTCAGTAAGTTACAATTTCTTTCTTGAAGTAAACTCTTGGATACACAATACGGAAATTTCATTCAAGAAATTATGAAAGTATTTGTAAGTAAGTAACAAGCTCTTTATTGATTTCACCTCTTGAATATACAGTACAGATACTTCATTCAAGAAACTTGATTAAACACATTTTGAAACTACATGCTATTTGCTTGCCTTTCCTTGGCACCTTTCCAAATGAGCGGGGATTCCCCACTGCTTCCTACACATTGCAAAAAAGTGAGCAGTACGAAAACTCCACGTTTTCAACCAGACTGGTTTTTTTTCAGACAACACGAGATGCATGCAAAGTCGACATAGCTTTATTTCATTTTTAAGGTTAATTTAGACGAGGTTACGTGCGCGCACGTAACCTCTTTTTGTTTATCCAACAGGTGAATTCAAGAAAGAATTTGCTACTTAATTACATTGAAATTTCCGTATTGTGTATCCAAGAGTTGACTTCAAGAAAGAAATTGTTACTTACTGAGAATTTTTTCATAATTTCTTGAATTAAATTTCTACACAAGAGTTGACTTCAAGAAGGATATTGTTTCTTGCTGAAAATTTTTTCCTAATTTCTTGAATTAAATTTCTACATCGTGGATGTAAGTTTTGAAAACAACAAAGAGTTTGTTACTTACTTGGAATTTTGTCATAGTTCCTCGAACGAAATATCTTTTTTGTTTATCAAGCAGGTGGGGTTAAGAAATAAGTTGCTTCTTAATTAAAATTTTTTCATATAAACGAGCTGACTTCATGAAAGAGTTTGTTACTTGCTTACAATTTTTTCATAATTTCTTAAATGAAATTTCTACATTGTGTATCCATGAAGTAACTTCAAGAAAGAGTTTGTTACTTACTTAGAATTTTGTCATAATTTCTTGAGTGAAATGTCTTTTTGTTTATCCAGCTGGTGAATTCAAGAAACAATTTGCTACTTACTTACAATTTTTTCATAATTTCCTTAATGAAATTTCTGTATTGTGTATCCAAGAGGTGACCTCAAGAAAGAATTTGTTACTTACCTACAATTTTTTTATAGTAACTTAAAGGAAGTTTCTGCATTGTGTATTCAAGAGGTGACTTCAGGAAAGAGTTTGTTACTTGCTTACAATAGAACTATTCTAAAGAATAAAGACGGGTTAAGCTTAAATATATTTATTGCTTAAACGTATTGACACGTAACCCAAAGAGACACAAATAAAGCCCAAAGAAACATACACAGCCCAAAGAGACACAAACAGCCCAAAGAGACAAACAAAAAAAAACGCCCATACAGACACATACAGACCAAAAGATTCAAACTCCCCAAAGAGACACACAAAGCCCAAAGAGACACACACGACCCCTAAGAGACACAAACAGCCAAAAGAAAGACACATAGACCAAAATGACTCAAACAGCCCAAAGAGACACACATAGCCCAAAGAAACGCAAACAGCCCAAAGAGACAGAAGCCCAAAGAGACAAACACAGCCCAAAAAAGACTCAAACAGCCCAAAGAGACACAAACAGATCAAAAAGACTCAAACAGTCCACCGAGACACACAGCTCAAAGAGACGCACAAAGCCCAAAGAAACACACACAGCCCAAAGCGACACACAAAGCCCAAAGAGACAAACACAGATCAAAAAGACTCAAACAGCTCAAAGAGACACACAAACAGACCAAAAAAGACTCAAACAGCTCAAAGAGACACACAGCCCAAAGAGACAAGAGACGCACACATCCAACAGAGAGACACAAAGCCCAAAACGACACAAACAGCCAAAAGAGGCACACACAGACCACACAGCCCAAAGAGACAAAAAAAAAACGCCCATACAGACACATACAGACCAAAAGATTCAAATTCCCCAAAGAGACACAAAGAGCCCAAAGAGACACACACGGCCCTAAGAGACACATACATCAAAAAGAAATATACACAGACCAAATTGAAGCAAACAGCCCAAAGAGACACACATGGCCCAAAGAAAAACTCACAGACCAAAGAGACAAACACAGCTCAAAAAGACTCAAACATCCCAAAGAGACACACAAACCTCAAATAGACACAGAAAGACAACCGAGACACACAGCCCAAAGAGACGCACACAGACCAAAGAATCACACACAGCCCAAAGAGACACACACCCCAAAGAGACAAACACAGACCAAAAAGACACAAACACCCCAAAGAGAGACACACACAGAACAAAAAGACTCAAACAGTCAAAGGAGACACACAGCCCAAAGAGACACACACAGCCTCAAGAGACACAAACAGCTCAAAGAGACACAGACAGCCCAAAGAGAAACACAACTCAAAGAGACAAACACAGACCTAAAAGACTCAAACAGCTCAAAGAGACATCTAGAGACCACAAGGACTCAGACACTCCAAAAAGACACACAGTCCAAAGAGACACACACAGCCCAAAGAAACACAAACAGTCCCAAGGAGACATAAACATCCCAAAGAGACACATACATCTCCAAAAGACGTACACGACCCAAAGAGACATATACAGCTCAAAGAGAAGTACACGGCCAAAAGAGACGCACACATCCAACAGAGGGACAAAGCCTAAAACAACACAAACAGCCAAAAGAGACCCACACACAGACCATAAAGATGCAAACTGCCCAAAGAGACAAACACAGACCAAAAAGACTAAAACAGCCCAAAGAAACATAAACAGATCAAAAAGACTAACACACCCCACAGAGACACACAACCAAAAGAGACACACACAGCTCAAAGAAACACAAACAGACTCAAATTGACAACATTGTTCAAGCACCACTTGCGTTGAATACAGAACACGTCGGAGAGGTAGAGCTATCCATTATTAATATTCTTTTCTTGCCCATTTCTCTATCGTCAAGTACTTGCTCTGGAAAGGTACATAGGAACATAAGGCAATTCAGTGACCAGAGGGGGATCCTCGATCGTATCTGCTAATCACTTTCACCCTATTTCTCCATCGTCAAGTACATGCTCTGGAAAGGTATACGTCATTATCTTTAGAATAAATAAACTATACCTTTTAAATAATTTCTCCAAAAATATTTTATTCAGAGATTTTACGTTAAAAAGTTATCCAATCACTAATTACCCCTTCTTTTCATCTTGCCTCCTATCAATTCTGAGTTTCCGGCTAGAATTAGACAAAGCCCGTCTTAATCACCAATTTGGTAACCCTTTCGCAATAACAAAAAAGGAACATCATTAAAAACTAAGATGAAAGCAAATTATCCCGTATATGAAGCAAGCTGCCCTCTCCGAAATACCTTGCTCTTTTTGCTACACGTTTTGCTAATAGCTATAAAATACATTAAAAAAAATAAACTATACCTTTTAAATAATTTCTCCAAAAATATTTTATTCAGAGATTTCACGTTAAAAAGTTATCTAATCACTAATTACCCCTTTTTTTATCTTGCCTCCTATCAATTCTGAGTTTCCGGCTAGAATTAGACAAAGCCCGTCTTAATCACCAATGTGGTAACCCTTGCGCAATAACAAAAAAGGAACATCATTAAAAACTAAGATGAATGCAAATTACCCCGTATATGAAGTGAGCTGCCCTCTCCGAAATACCTTGCTCTTTATGCTAGACGTTTTGCTAATAGCTATAAAAAACATTAAAAAAAAATAAACTATACCTTTTAAATAATTTCTCCAAAAATATTTTATTCAGAGATTTCACGTTAAAAAGTTATCCAATCACTAATTACCCCTTTTTTTATCTTGCCTCCTATCAATTCTGAGTTTCCGGCTAGAATTAGACAAAGCCCGTCTTAATCACCAATTTGGTAACCCTTGCGCAATAACAAAAAAGGAACATCATTAAAAACTAAGATGAAAGCAAATTATCCCGTATGTGAAGCAAGCTGCCCTCTCCGAAATACCGTGCTCTTTGTGGTAGACGTTTTGCTAATAGCTATAAAATACATTAAAAAAAAATAAACTAGACCTTTTAAATAATTTATCCAAAAATATTTTATTCTGAGATTTCACGTTAAAAAGTTATCTAATCACTAATTACCCCTTTTTTTGATCTTGCCTCCTATCAATTCTGAGTTTCCGGCTAGAATTAGACAAAGCCCGTCTTAATCACCAATTTGGTAACCCTTTCGCAATAACAAAAAAAAGGAACATCATTAAAAACTAAGATGAATGCAAATTACCCCGTATATGAAGTGAGCTGCCCTCTCCGAAATACCTTACTCTTTATGCTAGACGTTTTGCTAATAGCTATAAAATACATTAAAAAAAATAAACAATACCTTTTAAATAATTTCTCCAAAAATATTTTATTCAGAGATTTCACGTAAAAAAGTTATCTAATCACTAATTACCCCTTTTTTTTATCTTGCTTCCTATCAATTCTGAGTTTCCGGCTAGAATTAGACAAAGCCCGTCTTAATCACCAATTTGGTAACCCTCCAAAACATCACCTGTGTATTATACCGTACATACTCACGACATCTCCTCCAATTCGCAAATTCCATTACCCCTTTTTTGCAAATGTTAAACAAATATCTCCGAATGTAAAAGCATTAAAACATTTTCCAATCATTAATTACCCCTTTTTTGATCTTGCTTCCTATCAATTCTGAGAAGGGTTACCGTGTATTATACAGATCACATATCTCATTACCCTTTTTAAATGTTAATCAAATAATTCTGATTATAGTGTCCAATTTTTTTTGTCTGCTTTTCAAAATGATCGTATTTGGAAATCTGTCATTTCACACTAAGAAGTAAATTAGGTAACCCTTTTGCAATAACAATAGGCTTAGCAGTGATTAAATCTCATTGTCGGCAACAATTCAATCAGATCAGAGTTGTTCAAATGGAATATCTTTTCGCAAATTGAGTTAGCTTCTATTTCATAGACAAAATATTTGAATTCCTTTTATTCAAATCACCTATCAAGTTATCAAAAATATATGAATTAGAAATCTGGTCTATAAATTGTGTCAGAAAAACTTGTCCGTTAAAACTCGAAACAGGACGCGCTGGTTTTAAAATACAGGTTTATCACTAAAAAAAAAGACATGTATATACCTTGAACTAGAAATTGCGTAAATCTCTTTTGAAAAAGTGTAATGCCCTGTAGAAATATTTACCTATAGGACCGCTGTAACTATTCCTTTTATTCAAATCCTAATCACCAATCAAGTTATACTCGTTCCTCTTGGCAAAGGTGTAATGCCCTGTAGAATAGGACTACTAGAAAAACCTGTTTGGTACGGAGGGGCCAGCAAAGTATAAGGTAACATACTACTTGTGCTGACATCGCTCTTTACTTATGAAGCTCTATTATGCTGCCTAAGACTATAATATCAGAAAAATCGTACATGTTGAAATGTAGGGTATTTTTTCTGGTGGCGGCGGGGTAGGCAACACAGTTCCACCAGTGCCACTAATGGCTCTGTTAAACTACGGTGTCGCGGGTCGAGCGGTCACGTTGGTTCTAAGAGTTCTTCCCGCACTTATATTGTAAATAGTTTGGGGACGACACGTGTACTAACTGTGGAGGGAGTAAGTGCCACGCTATTTGGCCCAAGGTGCATGACCTGTGTCACCACAAATAAATATGTCCTTGGAGGGGGACTGATTTTCCGGTGGATACTACAATGACGATAACTTTCAATACTCTCTTCCTAACCCCACCAGGATTTGGGGAACAATACTCTAAAATACTCGTAGAAAATGACTCACTTTTATTACCAATGTCAATTCCAAATATTAGCTCTGAATTCTACAGGCGAACTAATTTTACTAGCATATATACGGATTAAAGGTAATGCCACCTCATTTACCATTAATTGACCTGGGAGGCCGATAAAATGCATTGTGACTCAAAATTGAACTTGCGTTACGGATAAATTATTTTTCAATGGCAAGAATTAGCTAGATCAAAATAAAATTCCAAACTAATTTTTTCCCTGTTGTGATATTAACATATTGAAAACAAGCTAGCCTCTCCAAACTTTTAAATTAATATTGCATTATAATTAAATATATGTAAAAAAGAAAAGAAACATTTATCTGATAAAAAGGGGAACGGGTCCCAACACCTCCCCCGTAAGATAAATGGTCATTCTCTCCTGACGCTGGTCAACCTTTACAACGCAAAACACTAAACGTCAACTTCGCAATCAAATTAGCCTTGTGTCTTCTATCTCTGACCAATATTTGGGCTGCTGCTTCCACAGCTTGGCTCACGATCTGTCACCAAACAGCATGTCTCCACGTCAGAACAACAAGGGTACTGGAGTGTATGGGCATCAGTATGGAAATTAAGATTTTCAAGAATGTGAGTCCACTAGATTAGCAGAAAATAATCGTGGCAACCTAATCAAGAAATTTTCTGGCCTAGCCATAGTGAATCCAAATTACCAAGCCCACTAGCATAATGGTAAAATCCCAATGGGATTATCATATGGGTTTGCATCAACCTTAATCAGGGGTTTGCAGCACGATTAATAAGAATTTTCTTGCTCTCACAACATTTACACTTAAGAGAAGCGAAGAATCGGGATTCTGGTAACAGACGGTGCCAGGCGTCAAGAGGGACTGGATAAATCATCCTTTTAACCTCCGGCAATGAAAAAAAATCCACGTTTGAATTGAAACATGACTTGCCCCATGGCATAATTTGAAATTATTCATAACCAAAATTACAAGGGCCCACAAAACGATTGAAGTACAGGTGAATCAATTAACAGTCTGAGCGATTCACGAATCAATTTTTTCTGGGTCCCACCTCTGGAATAATTGAATGAAATATGCACATCGATGCCCACTGAAGTTTGGTTTTATAGTTCAAGGAATAAAGTTTGGAAGAAATAATTGTCTATTCCAATATGGGGCTAAAATAACGAATGAGGATACCTGGTAAAGGTTTTGATGATATATCATGTGGCTGGTCATGGGAGAGAGTATCTCCCTGAGACCCAAGATTGAAAAGACAAAATCTCGGTAAGGGCATCAAAACAAGCCCACCAGTTAAGCCTTGAGGGAACTGGCTATTATTCATGGCCTCCCGAAGGAGCTCCTCCCTCCCCAAAAAAAGAGACCAAACACCCCAAAGAGTTGATAGGCCTGATCACAGATTTCTTTTCTACTCTTTCCAATCCAACTCGAATTGTAATCTATTCAATTGTACCTTTAAATTATCTCTGGTTGTCCCAAAGGGGTCAAATATCTCTTCGATCCCGTTAATTTCGTTTGTTTTTCCACTGTTTTCTCGTTCTCCCAAAATTTTACTTTCTGTCATCGAATACTGAATATACAAATCACATTTCATTTTTCCATTTATTTTTTCTTTTCTACTTTTTTCAAATTTCTCCATTGCACAGAATAAAGCATCAAGAAATGTGATTGGTCTCCAGTGTCCGTCATCTTAATACTGCTTTTCTTTATTGTAGTCATGTTTTTATCTCATTTCTCTCTTTTAGTTCTATTTACCTTTGCCATAGCACTAAAAAAAAAAAAAAATCTTCGTCAAATTGGATTCCGACATTTGGTTTTTCATATTGGACTAGAATTTCTCCTTTTTTTCGCAGGAGTGCGAACAATAAATTTGTTTTCATTTTTCTCTGGCACACTGAGTACCTCATCTTGGTACCTACTTGTTGGCGACTTATGTTTGGTATTAATTACAAAAACATTTCCACAAAATAAGTTTTTCAAAGAAAAGTAAAGAACTCCATTAAACAAAAAATGAGCAAAAATAAAATCAAATAATCTACCAAGCGTGAAACTACCACAAATCTGCATCAATAAACAAATGAAACCCAAAACGAATAGAAATAACAACAAATAACCGAGTCAGACTCAAAACAAGTAGAAATTAACATAAGTTGGGGTCAAAACCCCTATGCCTTCCCAAGGTCAGAATATAATTTGAACTTTACTGAAAAAAAAATTTACTTTTATAACTTTAATAAATAAAATAATATTAACACTTTGATTACTAAATATCAGTATATGTATATTCAACTGACAATGCACATTCACTCGTATTTTTTTCCGTAAATTGCAAATTATGTTCTGGCCTTGGGATATATATATATATATATATATATATATATATATATATATATATATATATATATATATATATATATATATATATATATATATATATATATATATATATATATATATATATATATATATGTATATATATATATATATATATATATATACATATATATATATATATATATATATATATATATATATATATATATATATATATATATATATATATATATATATATATATATATATATATATATATATATATATATATATATATATATATATATATATATATATATATATATATATATATATATATATATATATATATATATATATATATATATATATATATATATATATATATATATATATATATATATATATATATATATATATATTTCTTGAGGTGTATCACGATTTGGCGTGAAAATACAGGCACACAGATGTTTCATTCCATTATCTAGTCGATCTATTATCTGTCTCTTATTAAAGTCTGTATGTGTGCATAGTTTATGGTTATGACATATGGTCTCGTATTTTTATATGCTGTTACAAGGAAATTGCAATGATAGAAAACAAAGCAATAAAAGAGTTATTACATCCGGGAAAAGGTTTCAGTAATGTTAAGACCTCCTTGTTTCTTCTAGAGCTTTTGAATATTTTCAACTTTAATGACTAAAATGTCCACTGGCTAATTTGAAAAGTCTAGGTTGTAGATGTAGCCCCACCGAGACCTACCAAGAAACAGACCTTGGCAGATAGCTGAGACCTACCAAGAAACAGATCTTGGCAAAACCAAAACCTTATGAAATTTGTTTTTGAAAGAAAAATTTAGTATGACAAATTTCCCATTGTCGTTAACTTGAAAATTTTTGAAAGACCCCATAGCCCTCAAAAATGGTAAGGGATCGAAAAGAAATAGCAGCATTGGAAACAGCACAAGGACAAACCTCAATTGGAGGTTTACAGTTCCCCATCTTGAAAACCAAGGAAACTCTTGATTTAGTTTGGGTAACACTGTTGTAGATTGGTTTATGGGAGGGGCATGCCCAGTTGCTGCGGCCTCAGATCTCTTGGTGCTGCAGTGAGCTGTTAGTAGGAGTAGTAGTTGTAGTAGTAGTAATAGTAGTAGTAGTATTAGTGGTAGTAGTACTAATAGTAATAGCAGTAGTAGTAGTGGTAGTAGTAGCAGTATGGTCTTAGTTAGGAGGCACAATTAGTTTCCGTGTTTCAAAATAATTTCTCTTCATTCCAATGAAAAGGAAATATTCTGCTAATTTGAGAATTTGCAAAATTGCTTTTTGAGTGGGTTGAAATTTCAAGCATTCCTAAATTACCTTCACGTACAGCTTAAATCTGTATTCAGACACAATCTACTACCATTTTTTTCTTAAACAAACATTTAATCTACTACTAGAATTACAAGGATGATGAATGATCTCTATACAAGATTCTGAAGAAGCTAAATTATTTAATAAGCGACTATGAACCTTCAAATTACCTTCTGACAGGAAACCATTGAAAGGAATTGTTGATAAATAATTTTGGGTATGGTGTATAATTTAGTTTTTAGAACGTTATATTTTGTATCTGCTGTTTTCATATACAAATAGTTTTTTTTGCGTGCAATTCTTGAAAATTTTTTATGGCTATAGTCTGATGGAAGAATATCCTTTGGGTAAAATTTGGGTTATTTTGGAAACAGTTATATCATTGGTAGCAAAAAAATTTCAAGGGTAGCAATGTAAATTCTTATTAAACACACCAAAGTTGATAATTAATGGCTAATCTATTAAATAACAGTATTATTCGATATGTTTAATAAACAAACAAAACTTTATTTTCGTACTTGAAAACAAGGCGATGTTCTGAAGGCGGGATTTTGGTATTAATCCTCCTTTGTAACGTGACGAAATCTTATTCTTAAAGTGATTAAAAAAAAGCTTAAAAAAAAGAAGTTTTCTAAAGAAAATTAAGAAGCCATATTAACAATTAAGAGGATCAGAAACAAAGTCCTATTTTAATCTAAAATTAAAACGACCAGAAATTACTACCAAAGAATAAATAAGCCCCAACACAAACAGGAACTAAAATAGCTTAAAAAACTTAAAGATAATAGATACTGATATAGATGAATAAATAAATCCTAAATGAAGAAAAAATAATAACCAAACCCTCTCTTAAAATGAACAGCAATTAATACAAATAGGAGTTTGACTACTACCCACCTCCCCTGTCTGCAAACCTTCTAAGGGCTATTATGTTATTTGCGTTTGATTGACAACTACGTGTATTTTCAACAGTGTGTTTTGATTTTTCAAAAAAATCGACAAATAAAATCACTATAATAATCAAGATGAATAGAAAGAATTAATGAAAATAAACTGAATATTCAATATATAAACGGCATATAAGACCCAACACAAACAGGAATTAAAATAGCTTAAAAAACTGAAAGATAACAGATACTGATATAGATGAATAAATAAATCTATTCGATCTCCCAGTCTTAAGATATCACAATCGCAAGTAGTGGCAATCACAGCTGCAAGTGGTCACACTCAAAAGTAGTAATAGTCACAGTCACAAGTAGTCAAAGTTGTGGTCTTAAGTAGTTGTAGCGACAGACGCAAGAAGTCGCATTCACAAGTTGTTGCAGTCGCAGTTGTAATCACAGTAGTAGTAGTTGTGGCAGACTTGAAAGTTTCAAGTTAATGCCTTTTAGCAGTTCCTAAGTTATTTTCTAGATAGCAGTTCCTACATGGAGTGCCTCCGATGGGTAAAGAATCTGTTCCTGGATATGAGAATTTAAGGATTTGGTCTCCAATCTGTTTGAAGTTTCGGCACTATGAAACGCTGTTAGGCTGGAACCTATTCCCATTGAAGCAGCGATGTGAAACGAAGGACGTGTGTACCCTTGCTATCAAAACAGCGTAAATACACTATCTCACAAATAGCCTGCAGAATAGAATTGAAATTTTCAGTAGGTGCTGGGGGCCATACAGAATTCAAAATTCTACTTGAGGGCAGAAGCAGAGGTAAATTGGAAGAAACTATGCATCAAGGTTATGAAAATAGCATATCTGTGACATATCTAGCAACAATGAGGGATTGAGCTGAAACTTTCGAAGCGTCAGGGAGAGAGTGAGAGAGGAGATAAAAGCCTTCGTAGTTTGAGTTTAGACAGAGGAGATGTAGTGGAAAATGCATGTTTCCAATCTGCCTAAAAGT
The DNA here is from genome assembly GCF_049724085.1 of Artemia sp. Qi Xiang Cuo. Lineage (NCBI taxonomy): Eukaryota > Metazoa > Arthropoda > Branchiopoda > Anostraca > Artemiidae > Artemia > Artemia sp. Qi Xiang Cuo. The sequence goes on from NC_142807.1 coordinate 36,429,181, forward strand.
TTCCGAACTGTTAGCCCAAACTGAACCTTTAATCTGTTCACGCTAAAGTAATGAGGTAAATCAGAAGACAGTATATTCGCCAAGGCTAACAAAAAGCCTATCTTTAAAACCTCAGGAACGACTAAGGGGATCAAGGTAAAACTTTCAGGGAGAATATCGGGAGGGCAAGGGGATTCAGAATATTATGTTTGGGAAAGGGATAAAGGTGCCAACACTTTTGTCTCTTATCGGATTGCCTGAAATAGGAAAGATGATTTTCTGTCAAAGTAGACACTGTCTAAGTAGAATTGGGGCAAATGTTAGCTGAAAATACTGTTCTATTCATGCATGAAACCCAAAATAGGCCCAAACTCTTATTGTCCCTAATCGGATAGTAACTTTTTGGGTTTATATACAGGACCATAAAAACTTAAGAGAAAGAAAAATCCAAAGAAAATGGATGGTATTAGCTAGTAAAACTTTGAAATGGACCAAGCTTTGTTTTTCTCTCATTGACGTGAAACTTTCGACGTAAGTAGACAAAGGACCAAGAGGACCTTAACGAGATCAACAAATTTGAGAAGAAAAATATGGTTATATGGATCTTTAGCCCGACAACCTCATTTTTTTAAAGCTGATTTGCTTAAAATTCGTTTCCTTGTAGCCAACTCAATCCAAATTACGACCAGGCAAACCTCAGTCAAGACCAAAATTTAAGGAAACAAATATGGTTGTATTTGTTCCTGACGTCCCCTTTATATAGAACTCTTTTCAATAAATGACCTTAATGTATATATTTAAATAATCAAATAACTGAAAGAAAATGTAACAAAAAATATAGTTTTAATAATAAGATGGATTAAGATACGTGTATATTCTAGGGTGTCTACAAAATGGGGGATTAGGATGATCATAAGTGATTCAGTGATTCAAATAGAAGATTGGAGATACCCAGAAATTTGTCTTCGAAATAGATAAACGGTAGTAGTGTCGCTATAATATATACAAGCGGGCAGTCCCCCCATGTAGCTATAATATATACAAGCAGGCAGTCCCCCCATGTAGCTATAATATATACAAGCGGGCAGTCCCCCCACGTAGCTATAATATCTCCGACAAGACAGTCCCCCCACCTTCCGACAAGACACATATCCCATCATTCTGACAAGACCCCTACCCAATCATTACGACAAGACACATATTTCATCATTCCAAGCGGGCAGTACTCCCGCCATACAAGCAGACAGTACAATCATCAGATTCAGCCTATCATGAAAATTCGTGCTTTTCACAAAACCATGGTTTTGGAGTTAAACATCATGTTTCTGTTAAAAGTCGTGACTGTTTTCAAGGTATGGTCATTCGTTTCCTGGTGTGAAGTTATGAAATTTCTGTCTGTAAATTAATTTGGTAGGCGTTGTTGTTTTATGTTTAACGTTGAACACGGGTATAAAAACATTGTCGATGAGGTATTTTCTCAGTTCAAAATTGGCATTTGAAATACAATGTGTGTGTGTGTGTGTATGTTTGTGTGTGTGTGTGTGTGTGTGTGTATGTGTGTGTGTGTCTGTGTATGTTAGTGTATGTGTGTGTCTGTGTGTTTATGTGTGTGTGTGTGTGTGTGTGTGTGTGTGAGTGTGTGTGTGTATATTTATTAATAAAACATGTAGTATTTTTTGTAGTGATGCTTTTATTCTGTAAATAAAAAACATATATCATTCTTAAAAAATGTTTTCTTGTTCTTCTTCTTCTTCTCGAATCTGATTAGGGAAATTACTATTATTATTTATTGAAGGGAATGATGGACTGTACAGCCAGTTGTGTTTTGACATCGATATAAGCTATGTATCAATTTAAAACTCCATTCAGATCGTTTCTTTACGGACCATCGATGTCTGGCAAAACGAAACTTTTAACAAAAATAATTCAAATCGTGATAAAATGTTTTTAGAAAATCCAACTAAAATTTACTATTGCTACAGTGTTTGGCAAGAATCCTGTGATAGAATAAAAACTATTGCCCCTGACACAAAATTCATACATGGACTTGACATTTTCAACAGTATTGAATCAAACTCTTGGTTGATTATTGACGATATTGCTGAGTCCATTGAAGAATGGTCTCATGAGATGATACAATTGTTCACTGTCTGATCTCATCATCAACGGATCTCCGTAACCCTAGTTCTACACAATCTCTTTCAGCAGAGCAAGTGTATGAGAACACTTGCTTTGAATTCCACCTACTATATCATCTACAGGGTTGTTCGTGATTCCAGTCCCCTCATAACGTTAAACAGACAGGTGTATCCGGTGAACCGAAATTCCTACTCTCGGCCTACAATCAGGCTACCAACAAACCCTACGGATATATTCTATTGGACCTGAATCAGAACACACCCGACGATCTGCGTGTAGTCACCGACATTTTTGATAATAAAATTACTGTATATCTGCCGGTGAACAGTAAAAAAGGTCGTTAGTTGCAATCATGACACTGAAGAAACTTCATGAACATCGACATTTATTCACCGTCCTAGGTAGTTCAAAACCACGATTTAGGAAGGCCCTTCTCAAAAATGATGTCGACAGAGAATTTATTAATCTAGTATCTGAACTTTGTTCAAATACAACTGAAGACAATGATCAACTGCCAGAAGGTGTTAAGCAGCATACAAAACAACATCGTTCCCATGTACACTCCCTAGCATCACCGGTAAGCAAAAATAAAGGAAACGATTTTAAAAGAAAACGACTTCTTCAAGCGGGTGGTAACTTCTTTACACTTTTACTGCCAATCATTGCAGGACTTTTAAACAGTTTTCTCTAGAGAGAGAATGGCCAAACCCTATAAATTGACTCCAATTGAACTCGCCCTTTCACTAAAGGAACATTTCGAGGACAATCTCAATAAATTCATTAACAATGAGACAATTGCCGACGATGAAAAATTAATTCTGCTTCAAAATGCACTTCGCCGAGTGTACAAACACCAGCCTTATCGTGAGAGACCACTCAAAGTAAATGTTATTGATCCCATTAAGGAAATGACTCCATCATCATCATCATCATCATCATCATCAACAACGATAATACCAAAAGAAGAAGAAGATTTGTCTAAAGTTATGACAAGTGTTGCAGATCTAATGCCACATTCCTATCGTGAACAGTGTAAAAGAATCTTGACACATCTCAATGACAGTAAACATATTCAAATTGATGCTAATGGAAATCAAGTTGTAATCCATGGCAAGACCTATATTCTACTTGATTTATTATCAGATTTGGTCATGAATCGTAAAAGACTTGTATCATTTGACAGTCACCTGCATATATTTTTAAAATCATCGAACTTTCCCAAAAGCCTTATTGCCAATAAATATGTTTTAAAACGATTAAAGGAATTTAGTCAAATATCTAAAGATGTTTTTAAATAATTTCAGGAAAATGCTAGCGCGCCAAGTGGAAATGTTTTAACTAAAGCTCTGAGTGCTTGAGTCAAGAAAAGACGTCTTAATCTCTCTGCATTCCCCTCAAAATCACCTGTTAGTATGCAAATGGGCAGTGGACACTTCACTACTTGCTTACGTTCAAAATGGTTGAAGTATTGAAACATGTTTATGAGAATATTGGTGCAGTGGGAAGTTTAGGTTCACCCACCACACTTGCTCAAGTCACTGGACTTGAAAAGAAACTGGCGGCAGAGTATCTACAGAATGAATCAAGTTACACTCTACATCGTAATTATGGAGTCCGTGGTAATCACTATCAAAAAACTATAGCGTTTGACCCATTGCAAATATTACAAGCAGATCTTTTGACTCTAGATGAAATTTAAGGATCTCACAAATCACCAATACAAGTACAGTCTACTTGCAATCAGTGTTTTAGTCGTTGTGCATATTCCATTCCACTGCAGTCAAAGAGCGGTGATGAAGTTGCTAAAGCTCTTGAAATCATGCTTGAACAGCATTGCTATGAGAAGATTCAAACGGATCGGGGTAGTGAATTTGTTAATACCCATGTAAAGAAGATTCTGCTTAAATATAATTCAATCCTCTATCATAGTCATAGTCCAATAAAGGCAGCATTGGCCGAACGACTGATAAGAACTATTCGACTTTTAATTTCTAGATATTGCACTTTGCAAAATACTGTTGCTTTTATTCATGATTTGGATAAAATCATGTTGAATTATAATCAACGTCCACATCGATCCCTGTCCCACTCAACCCCAACAGAAGTTCATCATGATGTCAATACACTTGACACTTTTCTTAAACAGTATTCCAATGGTGGTGGTGGTGGTCAGGAGAAGAAAAAGAAAAAATTCAATGTTGGTGATACTGTTCGAATCAATCGAACTACTAATGTTTTTGAAAAAGGTAACTACTTATAGTCCACTGAACTTTTTAAAGTCTCCAAACTCTTGGACACTACACCCATAGCGTATCGTCTACGTGACATGAAAGATGATGAGATTCTTGGCGGCTTTTATGATTATGAATTACAAAAAGTTAAAAACAGCGGAATCTATCAGATTGAAAAGATAGTAAAGATTCGTACTCACAAGGGGCATAAAACAGTTGCTTGTTCGTTGGCTAGGATACAACTCTGATTTTGATTCTTGGATCAGTGTTGAAGATATTGACAATGCCCAATGATTTTTATGTAACGTTTATGTCCATTGTCTCTGACCCTCTCTACAATGATTTGAATAAAACTATTGATGTTTGGACAAAACTCTCCCCCACCATCAAATTCAATGATGGAAAGTATGAAGGGGCTCTTGTCGACTGCATTCTCAAAAATACCTATGATATTCTGAGAAAGGATCGTGTGTATGGGATAAAAGTTATACCATTCGATTGGTCACTCTTTGTCGAGTATGAATGGGTTGAAGCACTTAAATCTAGTGAATATCCGGATGTCACACTGAAATATAAGGAATATGGTACTATGACGGATTTGTGTTGTGCAATCAATAGAAAAATCTTAAATCGTATTAATGGTAAATTCTGTTTCAATTATTCAGTTAAGAACGACATAATTTACTCTGTCTCACCTGCTATCGCTAAGATGATTCATCCCAATGATAATACGAGGTATGATACTTGCTTTAAGCAAATCATGTTCAATTTAAAAGCCACTGGTACTTTCAGTGGGGTAAATCAGGATATTTTTGCTGAATATCTCCTCGGTTCTGTCTCGGATTCTTGCATATTTCCGTATGCGTCCTTTGTGGAAACATCGAGAGTTGGTAATTCAAATGTCCCCCTCCTACGTTTTCTTGAATGAAAAACCAGCCATGAAAATGTTCATTACTGTGATATAAGGCATCTTCAGTATGTTCCTGTAAATACTTAGTATTTGGATCTGTGTCAGTTAACACTAAGAAATAAATAAGGTGATCCTTTAACAATAACAAAAGGTTTTGCTGTGATTACATGTCATTTTCGACCCATTCAGCAACAACAAAATGGCTAATAGAAAAAATATATTTGTATGCCCTGATATTGATTGTTATGTTACTGCTCTCCATCCACGACAATTGGGTCATGGAATGGACTATAATAAAGGTCGTTCATCAACGTCAGGCTATGGTCTTGGCAGTTGGTTTACTAAGCTGTTTCGCTCTGCAATACCGCTGGGTAAAAATATATATTGCACTGGTTGCCGCAGATTTTGCATCCTCTGCGCTACAGGATTGGGGGGATGGTAAAGATTTTAAAGAAAGTCTTTCACAAAATCTCAGGTCCAGCGCACGATCCCTTGGCGAGCGATTGAAATAAATTGGAATAGGTTTTAAAAGGAGGAGAAACATCCCATCACTCATCTGTCTCTACTCAGGTCAGAAGCGAAAGACATCATCACTCTTGTCAAAGAAAAGTAAGAATAAGAAAAAGAACCAAAAAGAAAGATCTTTAGGTCCAAAAAGGATTTCTTTTCCTAGATGGCATATCTACCCCACAAGGAATCTCATCCCACTGTCACCACATCTCTCAATCTTTTCAATGCAGAAAGTGTGGATGTCAGTGTAAAACACGGGTACTACGAATAATTCTATCCACAGCACTCTCTGAATACATACATTTTCAAATTTATTCCAATGAAGACTACTTCATAGATTTAACATCCACATTTATTTATTTAAAAGTTGTGATGAGGAAAAAGTCTGATAATTTACCTCCCTCCAACTTCGATGGACTATCCTATGAAAATGGTATATAACACAATTTGTTTAAACAAATATGTGTACATAAATGGAATATTGGTGAGCATAAGCAACAATCTATCAAACTATGCAAGTTACATACAATTTATGTTGATGACTCCAATGGCCTATAAGAAATTGAGAGGTCTGCCAATGGGCTATGACTATAGATCAAATGTTGATACTGACGATGAAATCACTTAGGCAGTGAGCGAGGAGTATCATTTAGTTGGTAGACTCAATCATGAAATATTCAATATATCCCAATGGATGCCCCCCAATGTTAAAATTGATATAAAGTTACAACTTGCACCGTCCAATTTCATATTGAGAAAAACACTTGATGCAGCACCCGATGCTAATGTCAATCTCACTTCGGCAATACTTCATGTGCGAAAACAACAGGTTTTGAGTTCTGTTGCCTTGGCAATTGAAAAACTAAAAGCCTCTGGAAACAATATCAAACTGCTCGTTCCTCAAACAATCGCCAATCAACGTCATATTACCACTGGATCAAGTACCTACACCGGTTCTTCATTTATCAATGGTGAAATTCCTTCGAATCTCGCCTTGGCTTTTGTAAAAAGTGCCAGTGCCATAGGATCGTGGACAAGTTCTCCACGTGAATTTGAATTGTTTGGACTTTCCTCTCTTGTATGTAAAGTAAATGGAATTCCTCTCTACAATTTATCCTTTGATAAATCCTATAGGACCCTATATGAATTGACAATGCAAATTCTAGATTGAGATTCTCAACTATATGACAATGGTATTGCTTATTTAATATTTGCTAAAGTCTATGTTATCAATATTTTGGACGATCTTGTTACTCAAGATACAAGCCGTATCCGAACGTGACCAGTGTGATCAAAGCGTACCTATGGCAAAAAATTGGAGAAGACGGCAGCAGTATTCCCACGTAATCAAATTAAAACTCATCTGAAAATTAATCCCCCTGATAAAGTTGAAGTAAACTTAGAACTATAGGCACCACTCAAATAATCAAGATTTTTAATATGGATCCTTTTCTGTCCAAATACAAATCCTATTGTATACCCTCAGATTTAATTGATTATATTCCTACTGTTAACAAAAACATTATCATTGTTAATAGTAGTCCTTCGACAGTGCAGACGGGGCACTAGCTATGCATCTTTCAAACAGCAAAGAATATGGAATTTTTTGATCCTCTTGGTCTACCATATGCATGCTATACACCACACATCAAAAACTACCTTGAAGGAAGTGGGAAGACAATTATTCAAAATCGAATGCGAGTACAAGATTTATCGACCAACTGTGGTTTTCATGCATTACTTTATTTCTTTTTTCGATGTCGCGACTATACTTTCAGTGAATTTCTCAACATTTATGTACAAAGTCCACGTTTGAATGACTTTCTAGTAGAAAATACCCTCTCAGACCTGTACAGTATTGATTTCAGTGCCCTAAGAATAAAGTGTTTTAAAAATGTATGTGAATTTGTTTATTAATAAAATATATATGCACTATAAAAAAGTCTATTGTCTTCATTGGTTTAGATTTATTCTTCTTCATAGTCATTTAGATTGTCATCATCATAGTCATCGTCATCGACAACGATTAGTGGTAGCAGATCATTTGGATTCAACTTGTACTGATCCTGGCGTGCAAAGTCAGGGTCACGTTTTCCACAATATATTGTAACTTCATTTTTATTAAATCTTCTTGTGAAGTCAATGATATTATTACGATTCATATTGAAAAATTCACCTGTTTCTATCTGATTATTTGAAGTAATGTCGCACACAATATTCTCATATGAAGAATCACTTTCTGTCACAGCCAAATAAAAATCGCTAGGTTTATAATCATTACTTACATTGTCCTCACAGCGATGACGCAGGAACCATACTCTCTTCATGTTTTTACAATTGAAACTTGCTCCAAATTCTTCTTCCCAATACAATTTAAATCCACGATGATACCAATCCCTTTGAAATAAAATTAAGTCACGTTTAGGGTTTTTTCCAATCATGCCAGGGTAAGTATTTTCCCATTGATCAAACTTATCAAAATGACGATTGAAGCATAGATATCCATTAGGATGAGAGTCACAAGTCTCTTCAAGACAGGTATAACAGCCCTTAATTTGTACAGCATATCCTTTATGCAATTTACACGGATTGCATAATCTACACTTTTCATTATAGTCATCAACTGTAGTACTGTTCTCACATGAAGACCAGCTGCCCAATGTATATAAACATAGTGAACATGTATGATACACTTTTTCGAGGTTGTCCGTCTCACTGCCAGAAAGAAACTGACTCAAAATCAATAAAAAAATAACATTGTCTTCTAGGAGGAGGAGGAGTAATCGAATATCGTCACAAAAACTTATTTCATACTGTTTTAAAGAATTAATTTCTAGGTAGTGATTAAAAGCAGAATCACAATGTCATTTTGCTTCGTTTCAATTAATATATCAATAAATTGAGTAAATGCATTTGATTCACAATGCTTAGGCTTCATACAATAATCCAAGGATGGAGAATCAGATCAAATTATACAGTTAAGTATTTCTAGAGAAAATATTTTCCGTTGAAGAGATAATTCCAAAAAGTCATCATCTAACACTAAATATTTTTCCAATTTGACTAGATTCCGTAAGATCTTCCTTTTCTCAAATCCAATTATTCTTGATACTCCCACTACCAACTATAGACTAAAATTACAATTGTAAGTTTCTACTTTGTGCACAATCTCAATACCTATTGGACACCACCACCCACCATAGAGAGAGAGAAAGTGGAGTAAACGATCATCTAGAATGCTGAATAAAAAAAAACATTATAAAAAAAACATTTTTATTTACAGAAATGTAATAAAAGAATATATTTTCACTCTCTTTGCGTTAGGTGAGTCAATCCATTTTCCTCAATGTGCTTCCTAAAAGCATTCAAGCCAGGTTGCAGTCGTGATAAATGAATTATATTCACTTTCGTGGCAAAGCATAAATATTAATCTGACTTAAATTTACTCAATGATATAACGTATCTACAAAACATCTCATCCCACTCAAATGTTAGTCGGGAATCCTTTCCAATTTCAGCTGCTAAATTGAGAGCCCGTGTCTTCACATCATCACTATCAGCTCTTTTGAGGTGTAATAGTGTACAACTACTTATTTTCATGATATTTAATCGTTTATTTCTCCAATTTGAAACACTGAAACTTATCAATTTCAACTTATTGGCTGTGATACTAACTCGGTATCGGGCTTTTTATATCAACGCTCAATGTCAGGGTAAAAGCGTCATCTCCTATAATCATGCTACAATGAAGAATCATGTTCAACATTAAATCTCTTTAATTCATACAGTAATGTCCCATCTGTCTGCTACCTTAGATTAACACTATAAAGGAGTACTGTCTGCTTGTATGGCGGGAGTACTGCCCGCTGGGAATGATGGACTATGTGTCTTGTCGTAATGATTGGGTATGTGTCTTGTCGGAATGATGGGATATGTGTCTTGTCGGAAGGTGGGGGGACTGTCTTGTCGGAGATATTATAGCTACATGGGGGGACTGCCCGCTTGTATATATTATAGCTACATGGAGGACTGCCCGCGTGTATATATTATAGCTACATGGGGGGACTGCCCGCTTGTGTATATTATAGCGACACTACTAACGGTAATGTCTTAAAAATGTTCCTTTGGAAAAAGTTTTTCCAAAGTCTTTGCTTCACAGAAGTGACATTTGAACTTTTTTTTCTTCTTAAAAAAAAACAAACAAGTCTTATAAAATACGTAGAGTTGTTTTAGTATGATTCATCATTTCCTTCAATCCTCATATTTCTAAACTTGCCAAAGAAATTGACGGCATTTGAGATTAGAAGACGAGTTGACTTGACTTTTTTGTTGTACTTTTTTTTTACAAATGCTTGTTCATTTTCTTTGTTTACGATTTACTACTGTCAAACTTTTCACGGCTCAAACGTCTAGTAGATTAAAATTATCGATTTTATTCTTTCACGAGCTCAGTTAAATGACATTTTTCTTCATTGTTATAGCGTCGTTTTGATTAATAGTTTTGGGTTTGACAATAAAAAAATAAATAAAATGAGAAAAACGTACGAATTTAAGTATTTAATCTTTATACACATATATTTCCACATATATCGCTTTCTTTACTTTAGCTTTCTTTTATTAAAGTCCGGTTCTTTTAAAAAGATTAGTTCTTTTCTAAAATATCTTTAAGAAAAGTTTTTCAAAGAAAAGTAAAAAATCGATATGAACCTACAATGAGTAGAAATAAAGTGATATAACAAGTTGTACTTCATATGAAAAAAAATTATGAGGGAATCAATAAAACCTGCATGAATTTTACTGTTTTTTGTTTTAAGTTTCAGTTACTCATTCACTAAATTCGGTTAGTTTTGAGTTTGATTTATTAAATGACTTTGTTTTTGGTCACTTTAAGTTGTAATGTCAATCTCAACTTTTACTTTAAAAATTACTTTTCATCAAACATCGTTGAAATTTGTTTCTGTTTGTTTTTTTTTTTACTTGGTTTTAATACATGTTAATCATAGTAACATTTGTTAAGCGTTTAAGAATTTTAGCTTAAGGACTAGAATGTTGGATTGCAACATAAACTTTCATGATTTTTGGTTTCCATTAGGCAGAAGCCATCCTGAACCACATGCTTTGGGCAACGTTAAACCCTAAGATATCTTTTTCGATCTTTTCATTGAAATTAACATTTCAAAAAACTCTCCGAAAAGAGAAATTTTACAAAGAAAAATAAAGTCATTTAAAACTTAAGGTGAAGACAAATAAAGTCCTATAATAATTCAAACTTCAAACGGCAAGAAATTACCGTCAATGAATAAATGAAGCCCAAAACGAACAGAAATTAAAATACATAATCACATAAGATACAAAGGCTTATAGATACTGATATAGATGAATAATTAAATACTAAACGAGTGAAGACTAAAATGAATACTTCGGTCTAATTTTACACGAACAGAATTTACTAAACACAAGAGTTTGGCTAATGTACCCCCCCCCCCCCACCACTCCAGTAGCCATAAAGCTTCTAAAGGGTATTGTGTCATTTGTATTTATTGAAAACTATCTGCATTTTTAACAGTGTGCTTCAGTTTTCCGAACTTTGACGAAAAATATAAACTAAATAACTATAATAATCTAGATGACTGGAAAGAAGGAATAAAAAGGAATTGGTTGGTAAATACATAATAATATTGATCCCTGGGAATCTCACCGACTCAAAAATTTTATTTATCATTAATTTCTTATTTTCTAATGTTATAATTATACAAATTCAGTTTAAAATATATATACTTTTCAGAAAAGCGCAAATTACACAATAGACTTTAGAAGGTTTACAGTTAGGAGGAGGAGTAGCAGCAAAATTTCCTTTTGAGATAATTTTCTTTCGTTTTAATTTTGAATTGAGTATTCAATTTCTGATTGAGAATAACTTCAAAGTTGGAGAAGGGGAAGTTCTATGCCTTCAAGGTCCTGCAACTGCGTAGACCGAAATTTGTGCACAATCCTGATTTCAAAAAGGTGTGTTTAGTGTGTCTCTCCAATGGTCAAACACAAGGACTATCCAATTTAAATGACACACATTTTTACGGTGAAGCCTTAAAGAACTTTAAGGCTTCAGCGTAAAGGCAAGGGTTGAGGAAGGTGCAACTCCCCTCATGTAAATAATAATTTCTGTTCCCTTTAAGTTTTGGTTTTGCTCCTTATTTTCAGTCGAAGAAACATGTTTTTTTCCTAAATCTGGCATTGGAACAGGAGTAACGTGGGTAAATTTTTACCTATTTAGGAAGTATCCAGAGCGAAAGTGCAGACGGAAAAGTGATTAAACACAACCGTCTAGTTCGGCACTTCAATGTTTGGTGTGTCATCTGTTATCAAGTATGTTAAATGTGCAAATTAAAATGGGGAAAAAGAGGATGCAGAAACTTAAATAGGCAAAGGAAAGAAAAAATAGTTCAGTCGAAAAGACTGCATCAGTAAAAATACAAAATTTTCAGGGGCCATAAGAAAATCTATGCTATTTAATCCAATTTTTATATTCTTTTATTCCCTTAATTTCTTTTATGACTATCAAATATTTACCGGAGAAATTTACGTGTACATATAGCAAGAGTGTTTAACAGGAGATAACTGATGCCTGAACGATCGCCTGTCAAAATATGTGTAACGCGTCAGTAGAGTGCTAAGTTATACTTTACGTACAGCACAAGGAATTACCATGCTATTTGCGTACAGCACGTTCCTTAGTACCTCGCCATGCTATTTGCGTACAGCACTAGGAATTACCATGCTATTTGCTTGAGGCCATAGGAACCACGTTCTATAGAGGTCCTAGGAGCCACTGAAATGTATCAAGTTGAATGAACTTTATCTAGACCATCCCTTAGGGCACTTTTCCCCTTTCAAAGAGATTTGCTTGAGGCCCTAGGAATTCCCATACTATTCTATAGCAGCTCTACACCTTTTCAAAGAGATGAAAATTGTTTCTGGGGGTATGGAGCGATGACAGATTGGATGTCTCAGACTAGTGATAGTGCTGTACTCTGGCATGAATTGCTTGTGAAAAACCAAAATGAATGACTTGAAATAAAATTTTTAACAAGAAATGTCTGAAAATTATTTTTGGGGGATGGGGCGATGACAGAGTGGATGTCTTAGACTAGTTATAGTGCTTTACTCTGTCATGAATTGCTTTCGAAAACCCGGATGAATTAGTTGAAAATAAAGTTTTAACAAGAAATGTCTGAAAAGTATTTTTTTGGGGATGGGGCGATGACAGAGTGGATGTATTAGACTAGTTATAGTGCTGTACTCTGGCATGAATTGCTTTCGAAAACCCGGATGAATTAGTTGAAAATAAAGTTTTAACAAGAAATGTCTGAAAAGTGCGATCAGATATTAAGAATTGTCTTGAGGGGGGAATTTTCCATGGAAAAGGGGAAGGATATTTTTACATGAAAACAACTTCAACCGTGGCCCGCCCCCCAGGATCAGAAATTAAATTATAAAAAGTTTCTTCAACTGAAAGTAAGGAGCAACATCAAAACTTTTAACGGGCAGAAATAGAGGCTGTTTCGAAAGATTTAGAATTCACTATAAAATATTTTAAAAAGAAATCTCTGAATAAAATATTTTTGGAGGGATGGGAGTGGGGTGTCTTAGAGTAATTATAGGGCTGTCCTATGGTCTGAATTACTTGTGAGAAACCCAAGTGAATGACTTGAAATAAAAAATTTTAACAAGAGATGTCTGAAAAGTATTTTTTGGGGGATGGGGCGATGACAGAGTGGATGTCTTAGACTAGTTATAGTGCTGTACTCTGGCATGAATTGCTTTCGAAAACCCGGATGAATTAGTTGAAAATAAATTTTTAACAAGAAAGGTCTGAAAAGTATTTTTTTGGGGGATGGGGCGATGATAGAGTGGATGTCTTAGACTAGTTATAGTGCTGTACTCTGGCATGAATTGCTTTCGGAAACCCGGATTAATTACTTGAAAATAAAGTTTTAACAAGAAATGTCTGAAAAGTATTTTTTGGGGGATGGGGCGATTACAGAGTGGATGTCTTAGACTAGTTATAGTGCTGTACTCTGGCATGAATTGCTTTCGAAAACCCAGATGAATTAGTTGAAAATAAAGTTTTAACAAGAAATGTCTGAAAAGCGCGATCAGAAGTTAAGAATTGTCTTGAGGGGGGAATTTTCCATGGAAAAGAGGAAGGATATTTTTACATGAAAACAACTTCAACCGTGGCCCGCCCCCCGAGATCAGAAATTAAATTATAAAAAAGTTTCTTCAACTGAAAGTAAGGAGCAACAACAAAACTTAAACGGGCAGAAATAGAGGCTGTTTCGAAAGATTTATAAGTCACTATAAAAAATTTTAAAAAGAAATCTCTGAATAAAATATTTTTGGATGGATGGGAGTGGGGTGTCTTAGAATACTTATAGGGCTGTCCTATGGTCCGAATTACTTGTGAAAAACCCAAGTGAATGACTTGAAATAAATTTTTTTAACAAGAAATGTCTGAAAAGTATTTTTTGGGGGATGGCTATTAGTCTCTCATAGGCGTGTGTTGTCTGACACCTATAAAAATAAATTATTACCGTAAAATCTGAGCTAATAAGGGTTTTGACCGTAAACTCTAGTTTGTTTTTTTTGTAAGAAAATTATGGAAAATAAAATTCTCTGGTACAGGTGTGAAACTTAAGTCTATTTTTGGATTGAAACATAAAACTATATCTGCAAAATCTGAACTAATAATTGAATATTTATTTTTTCATAAAAACAAACTTTTTTGTTAAACTTCAAAATTTTTCAACTTTATTTATTTTTTTTTTTCTTTTTGTACATATCTTAAAATGTCAAAATATGCTTACGGTTCTAACAAAAGTGCTCTATGATTGGTCAGAGACACGATGTGGCTTTCCCACTGGTATTCTATGACCGGTTATCGACACTACCTAGTCTATTGCATGTATTAAATCAGTATTTTTTACGCAGTGGAACGATAAACACATAAGTCATATCTTTAAAAACAAGTGAAGATGAAACATTGTAATAGAGTGTGTTCACATAACAAGGTTATTGTAGCATTGAATGCTGACAAGGTGAAGTATTTGAACTATGAAAAAAGTACAAGTGGTAGCACTATTGGAAATGTATGCGTGCATTGTCATGACAGTAAGGAATTCATTTTCTTTGGAATACCAAAAAAATTCAACTCTTATGATGGTGGTTATGCGAATGCTGCTCCTTGCTACTGCTGCAGGTAACACATTACCTACAGATACATCCAATCATCAGCTTTCGGGTATTAGCATTCAACGGAAGGCTAATAAAAGAAAGGCCTACTCTGCTACTAATATCGTAAATCATATCTTGTTTACGTGCCGAAACTGTTATCTGTGTAAAAATAATGTGTTAATAGACAGTGAAATTGCCAGAAAAATAAAAATGGCACTGTCAGAAAATATCACTACGGAATATAAAGATGAAACAATGAAAAACAAAGCACCAGCAAACGTTAGTGGCATTGATCAAACAGTCAATGAATCAAATAATACCAAAGACGAAAAGTATATTGAGCCTGTTCATGAGACACCAGTAAAAAGTGTGTATTATTCAAAATTGAATAATTATTATTCCACTGAATACGAACTAAGAGAAGACAATAGCTACAATATCAAGAGAGAAGATGGTGAACTATTTTGTAGAACAGATTGTAAACTTCCAAAGTTGATCATCGATATTAAGAATGTATCATAATATTTTTTTGTATTAATATTCTAGATCGCATTATTTCATTAAAAATATTACATTGTTATGTGTTCATTATTTTTTAGAGTAAGCTAGCATATCAAGCGTTTAGGATGTCCATTAAAACATCGGAGATGTAAGAAAAGGAATTCGTGTACATCTATTGTCAGACACACTATTTCCGTAAAATCTGAGCTATTCAGGGTTTTTGACCGTAAACTCTAGTTTCTTGTAAGAAAATTATGGAAAATACAATTCTCTAGTTCAAATGGGAAACTTAAGTCCAGTTTTGGATACTCATAATGATGAGGACTGATGGTTCTAATTCAATATTTTTTTTTTCATAAAACAAACTTTTTTTTAAACTTTGAAATTATTCAACTTTATTTATTTTTATCTTTTTCTTTTGTACGTATCTTAAAATGACAAAATATCTTTCTTGAATTCACCTCTTGGATACACAATACAGAAATAAATAAAAAAATTGTAATTTCCAGACTTCATTTGCATGCAATAGATACCGAGAGTTCTATGACTCCTCCCCGCAATGAATTCTAAGGGTTTTATGATTCCTCCCCACAATGAATTCAGATGGTTTTAGGAGTCATCCCCCTAGCCATAACTCCATTCAACCTTGAGCGAAGGTATAAAAGTTCGATGATATATTTCTCTTCTTAACAACTACATTAATAGCTTCCAAGATGATAGGACTCTATGACACAGAATTTATCGGTTTGAAAAATTCATCTTGTGGTGTTATATTTGAATGTGCATTTTTATTATTGTCAATGGAACTCGAAGAAATTGACTGTTATCATTGGATAGTGGACTATAACATGTTTGAGTATGATAAAACCATGTGGAGTACTACATTACATCGTATAAACAGACTGGGATTCTACGATAGAGTGATTACACCACTTAATAATAGTGGTCAGAAACTGAGAAATGTCCAGGAGGAAGTCAGTGAAATTTGCAGCTTTTTCATGGTTGAAGCACTCTATGTAAAGGGTAATGTACCTACAGATAAAGTTTGAATTCAAAAGTGTGACCCTAGGATTCCACTTTTCAATCTAGAAGAATTTAAGTGTCCTAAATTTGAAGGGGCTTATCACCGTTCTGAAGACGAGGTCAGGTTCTTCGCGCACTGGATACCTAAGAACATACCTGATCGTGATAAATGCATAAGACATGGTAAAAACTATTCTATATCATGGGACCATTGTTTCTGGATGTTTAAGAGTGAACGTGTGAATGACTATGTGTCATAATATAATTTTGTATTAATATTCTACATAGCATTATTTCATTAAAAATATATTATGCATTATATTGTTATGTATTCATTATTTGTAAAATAGGCTAGCATATCAAAAGTTTAGAATGTCTATTAAAACATCGGAGATGTGAGAAAAGGAATTTGCATACATCTATTGTCAGACACTTGAGGTAACATTGACAAAATCTAGGTATCAGAATGAATAAATTCTTTATTAACATCCGTTGTTGGATATGTCATTATGAAAAAATTGCAAATAAGTAGGAAGTAGGTAAGTAAGTAAGTAAGTAACAAACTCTTTCTTGAATTCATCTCTTGTATACACAATACAGAAATTTTATTATAGGAAATTATGAAAAAAAAAATTAAGAAACTCTCTATTAACATTCATTATCGATTGAAGTCTCTTCCTAGACAGACAATACAGCAATTTCACAAAATCTAAGTATAAGAGTGATTAAATTCTATATCAACATCCCTTTCTCGCATACATAGGAAAATACACACACACAGAGAGACAAAACACACACACCCACGCACACCCAGAGAGACGAGACACACACACACACAGATGTGTGTAAGTTTTTATGTGTGTGTGTAAGTTTTTTTTGTGTGTGTGTAAGTTTTTGTATGTGTGTAAGTTTTTGTGTGTGTGTAAATTGTTGTGTGCGTGTAAGTTTTTGTGTGTGTGTAAGTTTTTGTGTGTGTATAAGTTTTTGTATGTGTGTTAGTTTTTGTGTGTGTGTGTGTCTTTGTGTAAGTTTTTGTGTGTGTGTGTGTGTTTATTTTTTTTGTGTGTTTAATTTTTTATGTGTGTGTAAGTTTTTGTATGTGTGTAAGTTTTTTTTTTGTGTGTGTATTTTTTTTTTTTTTTGTAAGTTTTTTTTTGTCTAAATTTTTGTTTTTGTTTAAGTTTTTGTGTTTGTATAAGTTTTTTTTGGGTGTGTGTGTGTGTAAGTTTTTTTTGTGTGTGTGTGCGTAAGTTTTTATGTGTGTGTAAGTTTTTTGTGTCTGTGTTATTTTTTGTGTGTGTGTGTGTATGTTTTTGTGTGTGTGTAAGTTAGTGTGTGTGTGTGTATGTTTGTTTGTGTGTGTAAGTTTGTGTGTGTGTGTGTATAAGTTTTTATGTTTGCGTATTTTTCTGTGTGTGTGTAAGTTTTTGTGTGTGTAAGTTTTTGTGTGTGTGTAAGATTTTGTGTGTTTGTAAGTTTTTGTGTGTGTGTAAGTTTGTGTGTGTGTGTGTAAGTTTTTGTGTGTGCCCATTTTGAAGTTGGAAAATATTAAATGTGAATTTCTTATGTTTTAAGTGTTTTTCATGACATTCTAAGAGATGTGAAAAAAAGTTGAAAAAAAAGTTAAAAAAAAGCAAACTCTTTCTTGTATTCACCTCTTGGATACTCATTACAGAAATTTAATTCAGGAAATTATGAAAAAAAAATTAGACGGGGTTACGTGCGCGCACGTAACCCCGTCTAAATTTTTTTAACTTTTTGTTTCAACTTTTTTTTACATCTCTTAGAATGTCATGAAACACACTTAAAACATAAGAAATTCAGATTTAATATTTTCCAATTTCAAAATCGGCACACACAAAAACTCACACACACATACAAACTTACACACACACACACAAACTTACACACACACACAAAAACTTACACACACAAAAACTTACACACACACAAAAACTTACACGCACACAAAAACTACACACACAGAAACTTACACACACACAGAAAATTACACACACACAAAAACACACACACACACCCACACAAAAACTTACACAGAGACACAAAAACTTACACACACAGAAAAACTTACACACACACAAAAACTTACACACACACAAAAACTTACACACAGACAAAAAAAAACATACACACACACAAAAACTAACACACACACAAAAATTTCGACACACACAAAAACTTACACACACACAAAAACTTACATACACAAAAAAAAACTTACACACACAAAAAAACTTAAAAATACACAAAAACTTACACACACAAACACAATTACACACACACACACACAAAACCTTACACAAATAAAAAAACTTACACAAACATAAAAACTTACGTACACACAAAAAGTTACACACACACAAAAAATTACACACACACAAAAACTTACACACACACAAAAACTTACACACACACAAAAAAACTTACACACACACATAAAAACTTACACACATCTGTGTGTGTGTGTCTCGTCTCTCTGGGTGTGTGTGGGTGTGTGTGTGTTGTCTCTGTGTGTGTGTATTTTCCTATGTATGCGAGAAAAGGATGTTGATATAGAATTTAATCACTCTTATACTTAGATTTTGTGAAATTGCTGTATTGTCTGTCTAGGAAGCGACTTCAATCGATAATGAATGTTAATAGAGAGTTTATTAATTTTTTTTTTCATAATTTCCTATAATAAAATTTCTGTATTGTGTATCCAAGAGATGAATTCAAGAAAGAGTTTGTTACTTACTTACTTACTTACCTACTTCCTACTTATTTGCAATTTTTTCATAATGACATATCCAACAACAGATGTTGATAAAGAATTTATTCATTCTGATACCTAGATTTTGTCAATGTTACCTCATGTGTCTGACAATAGATGTATGCAAATTCTTTTTCTCACATCTCCGATGTTTTAATAGACATTTTAAACTTTTGTTAAGCTAGCGTACTCTAAAAATAATGAATACATAAAGATGTAGTGCATAATATATTTTTAATGAAATAGTGCTATTTAGGATATTAATACAAAATTATATTATGACACATAGTCATACACACGTTCACTCTTAAACATCCAGGAACGATGGTCCCATGATATAGAATAGTTTTTACCATGTCTTATGCATTTATCACGATCAGGTATGTTCTTAGGTATCCAGTGCGCGAAGAACCTGACCTCGTCTTCAGAACGGTGATAAGCCCCTTCAAATTTAGGACACTTAAATTCTTCTAGATTGAAAATTGGAATCTTAGGGTCACACTTTTGAATTAAAACTTTATCTGTAGGTACCTTACCCTTTACATAGAGTGCTTCAACACCGAAAAAGCTGCAAATTTCACTCACTACCTCCTGGACATTTCTCAGTTCCTGACCACTATTATTAAGTCGTGTAATAACTCTATCGTAGAATCCCAGTCTGTTTATACGATGTAATGTAGTACTCCACAAGCTTTTATCATACTCAAACATGTTATAGTTCACTATCCAATGATAACAGTCAATTTCTTCAAGTTCCATTGACAATAATACAAATGCAAATTCAAATATAACACCACAAGATGATTTTTTCAAACCGATAAATTCAGTGTCATAGAGTCCTATCATCTTGGAAGCTATTAATGTAGTTGTTAAGAAGAGAAATACATCATCAAACTTTTATACCTTCGCTCAAGGTTGAATGGAGTTATGGCTAGGGGGATGACTCCTAAAACCATCTGAATTCATTGTGGGGAGGAATCATAAACCATTAGAATTCATTGTGGGGAGGAGTCATAGAACTCTCGGTATCTATTGAATGCAAATGAAGTCTGGAAATTACAAATTTTTTTTATAATTTCTGTATTGTGTATCCAAGAGGTGAATTCAAGAAAGATATTTTGTCATTTTAAGATACGTACAAAAAAAAGATAAAAAATAAATAAAGTTGAATAATTTTGAAGTTTAAAAAAAAATAGTTTGTTTTATGAAAAAAAATTTATTGAATTAGAACCATCAGTCCTCTTCATTATGAGTATCCAAAACTGGACTTAAATTTCACATTTGAACTAGAGAATTGTATTTTCCATAGTTTTCTTACAAGAAACTAGAGTTTACGGTAAAAAACCCTTATTAGTTCAGATTTTACGGAAATAGTTTTATTTTTCGATAAAAAAATAGACTTAAGTTTCACATTTGAATCAGAGAATTGTGTTTTCCATAATTTTCTTACAAAAAACTAGAGTTTACGGTCAAAAACCCTTAATAGCTCAGATTTTACGGAAATAGTGTGTCTGACAATAGATGTACGCAAATTCCTTTTTCTTACATCTCCGATGTTTTAATGAACATTCTAAACGCTTGATATGCTAGCTTACTCTAAAAAATAATGAACACATAACAATGTAATATTTTTAATGAAATAATGCTATGTAGAATATTAATACAAATATATATTATGATACATTATTAATATCAATGATTAACTTTGGACATTTTGAATCTGTTCCATAAAACAGTTCACCATGTTCTCTCTTGATATTGTAGTTATTGTCTTCTCTTAGTTCGTAATCAGTAGAATAATCATTATTCCATTTTGAATCATGCACAATTTTTACTGGTGTCTCATGAACAGGCTCAATATGTTTTTCGTCTTTGGTGTTATTTGATTCATTGACTGTTTGATCAATGCCATTAACGTTTGCTGGTGCTTTGTTTTTCATCGTTTCATCTTTATATTCCATAGTGATATTTTCGGACAATGCCATTTTTATTTTTCTGGCAATTTCACTGTCTGTTAGCACATTATTTTTACTCAGGTAACAGTTTCGGCACGTAAACAAGATATGGTTTACGATATTAGTAGCAGAGTAGGCCTTCCTTTTATTAGCCTTCCGTTGAATGCTAATAACCGAAAGCTGATGATTGGATGTATCCGTAGGTAATGTGTTACCTGCAGCAGTAGCAAGGAGTTGTCCTCTATCATCAACAATTATTTTTATGTTAGCATTCTCTTTGATTGCAATCATCTCTGGAGATCTCAATCTCGCATAACCACCATCATAAGAGTTGAATTTTTTCGGTATTCCAAAGAAATTTAATTCCTTACTGTCATGACAATTCACGCATACATTTCCAATAGTGCTACCACTTGTACTTGTTTCATAGTTTAAATACTTCTCCTTGTTGGCATTCAATGCTAAAATAACCTTGTTATGTGAACACACTCTATTACAATGTTCCATCTTCACTTTTTTTTAAAGATATGACTTATGTGTTTATCGTTCCACTGCGTAAAAAAACTGATTTAATACATGCAATAGACTAGGTAGTGTCGATAACCGGTCATAGAATACCAGTGGGAACACCACATCGTGTCTCTGACCAATCATAGAGCACAATTGTTAGAACCGTAAGTATATTTTGACATTTTAAGGTATGTACAAAAAGAAAAAAAAATATATAAAGTTGAAAAATTTCGAATTTTAAAAAAAAAAAGTTTGTTTTTATTAAAAAACATATTCAATTATTAGTTCAGATTTTGCGGATATAGTTTTATTTTTCAATCCAAAAATAGACTTAAGTTTCACACCTGTACCAGAGAATTGTATTTTCCATAATTTTCTTACAAAAAAAAACTAAAGTTTACGGTCAAAACCCTTATTAGCTCAGATTTTACAGAAATAGTTTATTTTTATAGGTGTCAGACAACACACCCCTATGAGAGACTAATAGCCATCCCCCAAAAAATACTTTTCAGACATTTCTTGTTAAAAAAAATTTTCAAGTCATTCATTTGGGTTTTTCACAAGCAATTCGTACCACAGTACAGCACTAAAAGTACTCTAAGACACCCCGCTCCCATCCATCCAAAAATATTTTATTCAGAGATTTCTTTTTAAAATTTTTTATAATGAATCCTAAATCTTTGGAAACAGCCTCTATTTCTGCCCGTTTAAGTTTTGATGTTGCTCCTTACTTTCAGCTGAAGAAACTTTTTTATAATTTAATTTCTGATCGCGGGGGGCGGGCCACGTTTGAAGTTGTTTTCATGTAAAAATATCCTTCCCCTTTTCCGTGGAAAATTCCCCCCTCAAGAAAATTCTTAATTTCTGATCGCGCTTTTCAGACATTTCATGTTAAAACTTTATTTTCAACTAATTCATCCGGGTTTTCGAAAGCAATTCATGCTACAGTACAGCACTATAATTAGTCTAAGACATCCACTCTGTCATCGCCCCATCCCTCAAAAAATACTTTTCAGACATTTCTTGTTAAAACTTTATTTTCAACTAATTCATCCGGGTTTTCGAAAGCAATTCATACCAGAGTACAGCACTATAACTAGTCTAAGACATCCACTCTGTCACCCCGCTCCCATCTATCCAAAAATATTTTATTCAGAGATTTCTTGTAAAAAAATTTTATAATGAATCCTAAATCTTTGGAAACAGCTTCTACTTCTGCCCGTTTAAGTTTTGATGTTTCTCCTTACTTTCATTTGAAGAAACTTTTTTATAATTTAATTTCTGATCATGGGGGGCGGGCCACGGTTGAAGTTGTTTTCATGTAAAAATATTCTTCCCCTTTTCCATGGAAAATTCCCCCTCAAGACAATTCTTAATTTCTGATCGCGCTTTTCAGACATTTCTTGTTAAAACTTTATTTTCAACTAATTCATCTGGGTTTTCGAAAGCAATTCATGCCCGAGTAGAGCACTATAACTAGTCTAAGACATCCACTCTGGCATCACCCCCATCCCCCCAAAAATACTTTTCAGATATTTCATGTAAAAAATTTTATTTCAAGTCATTCATTTGGGTTTTCACAAGCAATTCGTACCACAGAACAGCGCTATCACTACTCTGAGATATCCAATCTGTCATCACCCCATACCCCCAGAAACAATTTTCATCTCTTTGAAAAGGTGTAGAGCTGCTATAGAATAGTATGGGAATTCCTAGGGCCTCAAGCAAATCTCTTTGAAAGGTGAAAAGTGCCCTAAGGGATGGTCTAGATAAAGTTCATTCAACTTTATACATTTCAGTGGCTCCTAGGACCTCTATAGAACGTGGTTCCTATGGCCTCAAGCAAATAGCATGGTAATTCCTAGTGCTGTACGCAAATAGCATGGCGAGGTACTAAGGAACGTGCTGTACGCAAATAGCATGGTAATTCCTAGTGATGTACGTAAAGTATAACTAAAGTATAGCACTTTACTCGCGTCTTTATTTGAGGAGCAGCGCATGGGGGGGGGGGGGGGGTAATGAAGGAACTTGGCCCCCCGAGCCCCGATTTGAACCCTCCAATTATGCTTGCTAAGCGATCCTTGAATGATTACAAGTCGAAGATATGCAGGGCTGTGGTGTTGAAGCGTGGTATGATGGGGCTCAGGTTACAGGCCCTATTAGGACCTTTAACTATATGTGCCAAAGAATCCTTCTTTTTTTTCCGGCATATGAGCAACACAATCTGAGGAGTGTGTAAGAATCCCGCTTCTGTTTGGTAAAGTCATATTATTATGCAAGAATATTCCCACAGATAGATAGGTATATATTTACTGCTTTCAAGCCGCTAGGGCCATGGCTACAAAGAGGAACAAACAAAGAGGAAAAACACTGACATATTAAATATCATTTGGAGCACTCATCCCCCGCCCCTCCCCTCCAAAAAAACTTTCTTTTTATGGCCCTCCTAATTTAGTATAATTTGCTATATTTCTTTTTGTTTCCTAATCTTTTCATGATTATGGGATTATAATTTTCTCCGGGACATGCACGAGTCTAAAGAAGTGTAGCATGGCTATATTTATAAGAAATCGTGGGGAGGGGAAGGGTTACGCGATCAAAATTCATGGACTATGCAGACCGAAACTCGTGCACGATCCTAATTTCAATAAGGTGTCTTTAGGTTGTTTCTTTTTCGGTCCCCTTAAATACCTAGACCAAAATTTTTGCGTGATCCTGATTTCATCAACCTCAGAATGTCCACCTTTCTGCTGAAAAACATCTGCAAAGCCAATGTCAATAAATTGACTATTTATATAGTTAAGGACCCTTGTCACTGGTGTTGCATGGATCAGGTCAACCTGGAGGCCCGTTTATTTGGACCTACAGAACATTCCGATTAAAACTGGCTTTTTACCATTTTGATCTGATACTTTGCAAGACTGCAGGAGTGCCTGGGACTAGAGTAGAATGTATCTATTGAATTCTAGCACTGCTATAGCCACTACTCTTTTCTTCCTTATTGGTTTAATATCATGAAGAAGGTTTAACGGCGATTCCGTAGATATGATAGTTTGAATTCTATGGAAGCTCTTCACCTTTTCAAAGAGAGTGAAAAAAAAGGTTAAGGTGATTAGTAATTACAAGCGGGGATTCCCCGCATGTTCCTAAACATTGTAAAAAAGATAGTCAAATTGCGTATTTAGGAAGGGTTTTTTAGGGAAAGCTGTCAAACATCCAATTTGCAAATACTTCAATGTGTTGTCAATTTAAAATAGTTTAGAAATAAAAAAAAATTAACAAGAAATGACTGAAAAGTGTTTTTTGGGAGATGGGGTGATTGTGTACTGTATAATACACATGTGATGTTTTGACAGTGTTGTCAATTTAAAATAGTTTAAATTTCCCTTCGTTCCACCATTTCTGAGGGCAGGGGAGGGGGGGGGGTCAATTTTTGAGGGAAAACCAAAAATACTCAGAATCGAAAACAAATAGGATCGGCCTCAAGGGCAAGGCTCAGAGGCTCTTCGTTCCCCCATTTCTGAGAGCAGGGGAGGGGGGGTCAATTTTGGAGGGAAAACCAAAAATACTCAGAATCGAAAATTAACGGGATCTGCCTCAAGGACAAGGCTCAGAGCCCCTTCAATTTTGGACCTGAATGCTAAGCGATGGACATGAGCTCGATTGGGGTCCCACCCCAATGTGAAAATGGAAAACAAAAAAATATATTGTTGGTATGTGTGTAGAGCATGGCATGGTTACCGCTAGGGCAACAGTCGAACCGTTGAGGGTTTTAGGTATCCGTGAATAAGTTCTAAGGCGAGAGTGGAAGTTGGGACACATTTTTGGAGGTGCCCACCTCACCTGCCCAGAGTCTCAGGCAAGTGACTCTAAATTTGAAAAAGTTTAAATTGGCTCAGATTTTCTAAACTGAGCTGAGACAATGAATAGATACTATTGGGAAAGTGATTGGAGACGCTGGGCATCCGTGAACAAGTGCTAAATTGAGAGAGGAATTTGGGACAATATTTGGGGGCACCCACCCGCCCAGAGTCTCCGGCAGATGACCCAAAAATTAAAAAAACACACAGAGACGACAGACACAAAGAGACGAATCACACACAGAGAGGACAAACACACAGAAACGACACAAACAGACGACACATGCACAGAGACGATACACACACACAGAGTCAACACATACAGAGAGACAAGACACACACAGAAATTACAAACACACATAGAGATGACAAACACAAATAGACGTCACACACACACAGATACGAAACCAAGATTGAGACGACACACATATAGAGGCGACAGACATACACACACTTAGACAACATCCACACAGAGACGACATACACACACAGAGACGACATACTGCAAGTGACGACTTACACATAGAGACGACACACACACAGAGATGACAAACACACAGAGACGACACACACAGAGAGACGACAGACACACAGAGACGACACACACAAAGTGACGACATACACATAGAGACGACACACACACAGAGACGACACACCCACAGAGACGACACACATAGAGAGACGACACACACACAGAGACGAAACACTCAAAGTGACGACTTACACATAGAGACGACACACACAGAGACGACAAACACACAGAGACAACACACATAGAGAGACGACACGCACACAGAGACGAAAAACACACAGAGACAACACACACACAGATACGAAACACACAAAGAGACGACACACACACAGAGAGGACAAACACACAGAAATGACACACACACATAGAGACAACACAGACATAGAGATGACAGACACACAGATACGAAACACCCACAGAGACGACACACACACAGAGTCCACTCACGCACAGAGAGGACAAACACACAGAGACGACAGACACAAAGAGACGAATCACACACAGAGAGGACAAACACACAGAAACGACACATAGAGACGACACATGCACAGAGACGAGACACACACACAGAGTCAACACACACACAGAGATACGAGACACACACACACAGAAATGACAAACACACATAGAGACGAAACACACACAGAGACGACACACACACACAGATACGACACACACTGAGAGACGACACACACATAGAGAAAACACAAACACAGAGACAACATCCACACAGAGACGACACACACACAGAGACGAAACACACACAGAGACGACACACTCAAAGTGACGACTTACACATAGAGACATCACACACACAGAGACGAAAAGCACACAGAAACGAAACACACACACATACACAGAGACGACACACACATAGAGACAACACAGACACAGAGACAACACACACCCAGAGACGACAACACATAGAGAGACGACACGCACACAGATACGACAAACACACAGAGACAACACACACACAGATACGAAACACCCACAGAGACTACACATGCACAGAGACGACACACACACACACAGAGTCCACTCACACAGAGAGAGGACAAACACACAGAGACGACAGACACAAAGAGACTAATCACGCACAGAGAGGACAAACACACAGAAACGACGCATAGAGACGACACATGGACAGAGACGATACACACACACACAGAGTCAACACACACAGAGAGACGAAACATGGCGTATCTGATGAAATAATTTAGGTCGTATGATCAATTTAATTATTTTTTTTTTAATACAGTAGTTTTTTTTAGTAAGGACACTCAAGACAACACGCACACAGAGAGAACACACACACACACAGATACGAAAAACACAAAGAGACGACACATGCATAGAGACAACACACACACACAGAGACGACACCCATAAAGAGACGATACACACACAGAGACGACACACACAGAGACGACATACTCAAAATGACGACTTACACATAGAGACGACACACACAAAAACACACACACACACAGAGACGACAAACACACAGAGACGAGACACATAGAGAGACCACACACACACACACAAACAGAGATGACAAACACACAGAGACAACACACACACACAAAGAGAAGAAACACACACACACACACACAGGTACGAAACACACAAAGAGACGACACACGCAAAGAGACGACACACACACACAGAGCCAAGTCACGCACAGCGAGGACAAACACACAGAGACGACAGACAAAAAGAAACGACTCACATACGGAGAGGAGAAACACACAGAAATGACACACACAGAGAGAAGAAACACACACATAAAGACAACACAGACACAGAGACGACACATACACAGAGACAAAACACACACAGAGACGACACATACACAGAGGTGACACACATATAGAGACGACAAACATACAGAGAAGACACAAAAACAGAGACGACACAATCACATAGAGACGACACACACACACAAACACACAAAGACAACAAACACAGAGACAACACACGCACAGTTACGACACATGCACAGAGACGACACACACACAGAGTCCACTCACACACAGAGAGGACAAACACACAGAGACGACAGACACAAAGAGACTAATCACACACAGAGAGGACAAACACACAGAAACGACACATAGAGACGACACTTGCACAGAGACGATACACACACACAGAGTCAATACACACAGAGAGACGAGACATGGCGTATCTGATGAAATAATTTAGGTCGTAGGATCAATTTAATTTTTTTTTAATCCAGTGGTTTTTTTAGTAAGGACACTCAAGACAACACGCACACAGAGAGAACACACACACACAGATACGAAACACACATAGAGACGACATATGAATAGAGACAACACACACACACACACACACACAGAGAGTACACACAAACAGAGACGACACAAACACAGAGACGACACACACAGAGATACGACAAACTCACAGAGACGACTTACACAGAGAGACGACACACACACACACACAGACGACAAACACACACAGACGACACACAGAGAGAGACGACACACACACACAGAGAGATGACAAACACCAAACAGAGACTAAATACACAAAGAGACGACTCACACACAGAGATTACAAATACACAGAAACGACACACACAGAGAGACGACACACACACATAGATACAACACAGACACAGAGACGACACACACACACACAGAGACGACACACACACAGAGACAACACAGACACAGAGGCGACACACACATAGAGACGACAAACATACAGAGAATACACAAAAACAGATACGACACACTGACATTGAGACGACACACATACACACACACACACCCACACCCACACACACACAAAGACAACAAACACAGAGAAGACGACACACACACAGAGACGATAAACATACCGAGAACACACAAAACCAGAGACGACACACCCACAGAGATGACACACACATTGAGACGACCCAGGCACAGACACGACACACAAACAGAGTCATAGTGAGAGAGATATCCAAAAATTTGGGATGATCTAGGTTCACATAGAGTGGCGCGCCACTCACTTTGTGTTTGTCGTCTCTGTGTGTGTGTGTCGTCTCTGTGTGGTTGTGGTGTCTGTGTGTGTTTGTGGTCTCTCTGTGTGTTTCGTCTCTATGTGTGTTTCGTATCTGTGTGTGTGTGTGACGTCTCTTTGTGTGTGTCTTGTCTATGTGTGTTTTTCATTTCTGTGTGTGTGTCTCGTCTCTCTGTGTGTGTTGACTCTGTGTGTGTATCGTCTCTGTGCATGTGTCGTCTCTATGTGTCGTTTCTGTGTGTTTGTCCTCTCTGTGTGTGATTGGTCTCTGTGTGTGTGTGTGTATCGTCTCTGTGTGTGTGTCGTCTCTATGTGTAAGTCGTCACTTTGAGTGTGTCGTCTCTGTGTGTGTGTCGTCTCTATGTGTGTGTCGTCTCTGTGTGTTTATAGTCTCTGTGTGTGTGTCTTCTCTATGTGTAAGTGGTGTGTTTGAGTGTGTCGTTTCTGTGTGTGTGTGTGTCGTCTCTGTGTGGATGTTGTCTCTGTGTGTGTGTGTGTTGTCTCTATGTGTCTGTCGTCTCTATGTGTTTTTCGTATCTGTGTGTGTGTGTGTGACGTCTCTTTGTGTGTGTCGTTTCTATGTGTGTTTGTCATTTCTGTGTGTGTGTGTCGTCTCTCTGTGTGTGTTGACTCTGTGTGTGTGTATCGTCTCTGTGCAGGTGTCGTCTCTATGTGTCGTTTCTGTGTGTTTGTCCTCTCTGTGTGTGATTCGTCTCTTTGTCTCTGTCGTCTCTGTGTGTTTTTTAAATTTTTGGGTCATCTGCCGGAGACTCTGGGCGGGTGGGCGCCCACAAATATTGTCCCAAATTCCTTTCTCAATTTAGCACTTGTTCACGGATGCCCAGCGTCTCCAATCACTTTCCCAATAGTATCTATTCATTGTCTCAGCTCAGTTTAGAAAATCTGAGCCAATTTCCACTTTTCCAAATTTAGGGTCACTTGCCTGAGACTCTGGGCTGGTGAGGTGGGCACCTCCGAAAATTTGTCCCAACTTCCACACTCACCTTAGAACTAATTCACGGACACCTAAAACCGTCAACGGTTAGACTGTTGCCCTAGCGGTAACCATGCCATGCTCTACACAAATACCAACAATATATTTTTTAGTTTTTTGTTTTCCATTTTCACAATGGGGTCCCAATCGAGCTCATGTCCATCGCTTAGCATTCAGGTCTTGACAAATAAAGCCCAGATAGTCGGACCCCAGCGCTCCAATCTGAACACTGACTAAGACACCAATTCTGAGCTAGTGAATTTCAACCATTCAGGCTGGTGGACTAAGACCCCAATTCTGAGCTAGTGAATCTCCACCATTCAGGCTGGTGGACTAAGACCCCAATTCTGAGCTATTGAATTTCCACCATTCAGGCCGGTGGACTGAGACCCCAATACTGAGCTAGTGGATTTCCACCATTCAGGCTGGTGGACTCAGACCCCAATACTGAGCTAGTGCATTTCCATCATTTAGACTGATGGATTAAGACCCAAATTCTGAGCTAGTGGATTTCAACCATTCATGCTGGTGGTCTGAGACCCCAATTAAAAACGCGTGGATTTCAACAATTTGGGACGGTTGACTAAGACCCCACT
The DNA here is from genome assembly GCF_049724085.1 of Artemia sp. Qi Xiang Cuo. Lineage (NCBI taxonomy): Eukaryota > Metazoa > Arthropoda > Branchiopoda > Anostraca > Artemiidae > Artemia > Artemia sp. Qi Xiang Cuo. The sequence goes on from NC_142807.1 coordinate 36,459,964, forward strand.
TCTGAGGTATTGGATTTCAACAATTCAGGCTGTTTGACTAAGACCCAACTTCTGAGCTAGTGGATTTCAACCATTCTGGCAGTTTTACTTTTCATTCCCAATTAAATTTAAAAAATAAGCATTTTCAACTAGAAATAAGGAGCATCGTTAAAAACTAAGACGAATGGAAATTATCCCGTATATGAAGTTAGCTACACCCTCCGAAATACCTTGTTCTTTATGTTAGACTTTGACTTTCCATTCCCAATTAAATTAAAAATAAGCATTTTCAACTAGAAATAAGGAGCATCGTTAAAAAACTAAGACGAATGGAAATTATCCCGTATATGAAGTTAGCTACTCCCTCCGAAATACCTTGTTCTTTATGTTAGACTTTGACGTTTCATTGCCAATTAAATTAAAAAATAAGCATTTTCAACTAGAAATAAGGAGCATCGTTAAAAACTAAGACGAATGGAAATTATCCCGCATATGAAGTTAGCTACCCCCTCCTAAATACCTTGTTATTTATTTTATACTTTTACTTTTCATTCAAAATTAAATTAAAAAATAAGCATTTTCAACTAGAAATAAGGAGCATCGTTAAAAACTAAGAAGAATGGAAATTATCCCGTATATGAAGTTAGCTATCCCCTCCTAAATATCTTGTTCTTTATGTTAGAGTTTGACTTTTCATTCCCAATTAAATTAAAAAATAAGCATTTTCAACTAAAAATAAGGAGCATCGTTAAAAAAAACTAAGACGAATGGAAATTATCTTCGATTTTGAGCATTTTTGTTTCCCCTCCAAAATTGACCCCCTCCTCCCCTGCCCTCAGAAATGGGGGAACGAAGGGCCTCTGAGCCTTCCCCTTGAGGCACATTCCATTTATTTTCGATTCTGAGTATTTTTGGTTTTCCCTCAAAAATTGACCCCCCCCCTCCCCGGCCCTCCGAAATGGGGGAACGAAGGGGCTCTGAGCCTTGTCCTTGAGGCAGATCCCGTTTATTTTCGATTCAGAGTATTTTTGGTTTTCCCTCCAAAATTGACCCCCCCCCCTCCCCTGCTCTCAGAAATGGGGGAATGAAGAGCCTCTGAGCCTTGCCCTTGAGGCAGATCCTATTTATTTTCAATTCTGAGTATTTTTAGTTTTCCCTCAAAATTGACCCCCCCCCCTCCACTGCCCTCAGAAATGGGGGAACGAAGGGAACGTTAAACTATTTTAAATTGACAACACTGTCCAAACATCACATGTGTATTATACAGTACACAATCACCCCAACTCCCCCAAAACACTTCAGTCATTTCTTGTTAAATTTTTTTTATTTCTAAACTATTTTAATTGACAACACATTGAAGTATTTGCAAATTGTTTGTTTGACAGCTTTCCCTAAAAAACCATTCCCAAATACGCAATTTGACTATCTTTTTTGCAATGTTTAGGAACAGGTGGGGAATCCCCGCTCGTAATTGCTAATCACTTTAACCCTTTTTTTCACTCTCTTTGAAAAGGTGTAGAGCTTCCATAGAATCCAAACTATCATATCTACGGAATCGCCGTTAAACCTTCTTCATGATATTAAACCAATAAGGAAGAAAAGAGTAGTGGCTATAGCAGTGCTAGAATTCAATAGATACATTCTACTGACTAGGCCGCTAAAAAGACTACTGGATGCCTTTCGATCTGTTTGGCCTTTAAAAAGAACATTAGGACTTTGAATGGTGACTGAATGAACACTCCCGATACCTTTGAACACAATATATTCTGTTCGATCAGGCAAAAAAAATCCCAAATAAAAAGTTATAATGTACTGAAGACACATTGCTGTGTACGGAGTCTACTCTATTATTTTAAAACTGATTTGAAAAGAGTTTTTTTTCCTTCTAGAGTTTTTCTGGACAATAGACAAACATAACAGGCAAACTAAAGTGACCACACCTAAGGGAATATATTTCTAGATTGAACAGGATAAAAATTCCCTATAGATTCCTGTATTTATTTGATTTCTGCCATAGTTGATAATTCATTGTCAAGCTAAATTGTGTACGGTAAATGGTAAATAAAATTGTTTTCAGTTTCATCATTCCTTTTAAATGTTAGAACTTTGGCAGGGAAAGATGAATAGATTGCTGAGATACACTCAAAGTAGTTTCAACTTTTTGGTGGCAAGCTTTTGAAAACCAAATTATAAGTTAAGTTATGGGTAGGGATTAGTTGCAGCTGAATATGAAAATGAATATAAAAATTAAAATTTGATAGGTGCTGTTTGGAGGTTCGGTGGTTTTTGGGTCCGGGAAGTTGAGCTCTAATTATGATTTTTTTTTCATCTTGTTTTTCGGTTTATTGATTTATTAGGAGGGGTTTCTCCCGTACAAGTTTGCTTCAGGGAATCGAAGATGTATACTTTATTTTTAAATAAACCTAGTGTTACTGTTACTGTTATATAAATATCCTTTCAAATAAAACTTGTGCCACTCCATCTGCGTAGATAATAGCGGAAAATAAGCAAAAAGTGGTCGTTTTGAAAATAAATAGCACATAAAGTAATATATATATATATATATATATATATATATATATATATATATATATATATATATATATATATATATATATATATATATATATATATATATATATATATATATATATATATATATATATATATATATATATATATATATATATATATATATATATATATATATATATATATATATATATATATATATATATAATTGAAATTAGGATACAATGTAGCGACCTTTCAATATTACGTAATATGGTTGTTGTTTTGATATTCCGTATGGTAATCTGCCATTCCTGAAGATTGGAATTTCGGTAGGGGTAAAACATTTGAGTTTTATGCTGTTTTTATGTGCACAAGACGAATGGAAATTAGTTAATGCAACGAAGCACATGCTAATCGCAGATTACATTATCGAGACCCTTATGTATTGGTCTTGATCTACTGCTGGCTACTTAAGGACTTCTCTGCTCCTAAAACAAATTCCTGCTTCCTTTCTAAGCAAAATTATGCTTTCTATAAAAGATTGTCTGAAGAATCAAAATCGGATAAAATGTTCCAGACAACTCAAACTTTAGATCACTCGCAACATCAGATACAGCGTACCGGTCAAAATGCAGTACCTACCCTGTACGAATGAGAAAGGGGAAAATGTAATGGTAAAAGGGCAGAAAAGTTTATGACCTGATGCACACACGTTGAAGTTGACCCATCCGACGTAGGGCAATGCCTTTTACTTGGAATCTTAGATGTATTTTTTTTTTTTTTGCGAAATAATAAAACTAGGTCTGTGAAATAGACCCTTCCAGTTCGTAAAAGTAGTAGTAAAATGCAAACCCCCTCAACTCTATTATCCTTATGCATAGGGGTATTTGAATATAATTTTTATTGTGTAAAAAGGAAACTGTTGCCGATTTCCAAGATTTAAAGTGTACCGAGCTCATTAAAGTCAGGATAATTATCTTGCCAAATTTCATATATACGGAACATCTTAAGACTGGTTCCTTACAATAAACTTGAAAAGAATGCAACAAACTGCGCAATACACTCGCAAAATCCGAAATGCAAAAACCGTTCAATGTTTTTATCCGTCTGGATAATATAGGTTGGTTATTACAGATTATCCTAGTTCTGTGCCAAAAGTGACATGTTCATACTCTGAATCACGCAAGAGTTTCAAATTACTGTGACACTTTTTTCTTCTTTTGATATCTGTTACGATAGATCTACCAGCTTACAATATTTGAACGAGATTTTTTTTTTTTTTTTTAATTAAAGGTTTTAGAAATGATAAGCCATAGTGTTTGTGAAAAATAGTCCTAAATAAACAAAAATTGATGATCATGGTTAAATGATTTTGTTCACATTGCTCAAATAACACTGATAAAGGTAGTTTTTTCGTTGGGGAAACTAATTATATGATTTTATTATGTCTATACGCTGAATTTGAAAATGAGGTTTGAATCTTTCTGTCATTAACAATTCATATGCAAATACAATCTTCAAATTTGTTATTATTTTTACAGATGGCTGAAATTCCCTATTATATACAATACAAATTTGTTGCTTAGGAAGGTTTCTCTAATGTAAATTCTTTTGCTAAGTTCAAGAATATAGGTAGATTTTTCATAGAATTAATTATAAAACAAACAACATTTTTGTCTCGGAGGTATTTAAAGTAGTCGAAACTTAAAACGGACAAAAATTATTGCTTCGTAGATTCAGCTAGATTTATCTACAAAACTAGCTTAAATAAACCGACTCGTGATGTTTTCGAATACCTGTAGAATTCTAAAAACTAGATATTTACTGAAAACTGAGCTTGCCTGAGCTTTTTAGACAATTGTAATTGAATAATAATATTTATCGATATTATGGCTGATGAAAGACTATCTAAACTCTAAATAGTTTTGTATTTAGACTCTAATAGTCCACAGAAGTAGTATCTCTCGTCTGGATTCTATTGAAGCTATAGGAATTACCATGCTATTTGCTTGAAGCTATAGCCAAACAGGTTTTTCTGGTAGGTAATTCTATTCTACAGGTCATTACACTCTTTGCCAAGAGATTTACGCAATTAATTAAACCTGTATTATAAAACCAGCGCGTCTTGTTTCGAGTTTTAACGGACAAGTTTTTGAAAAGCAGACAGTTTTTTTTTCTTGTTTAGCATTTGCAAAAAGGGGTAATTAGTGAGTGGAAAATTTTTTAATGATTTTACAATCGGAGATATTTGATTAACCTTTGCAAAAAAAAGGGGTAATGGGATTTGTGAATTGGAGGAGATGCCATGATTATGTACTGTATAATACACAAGTGATGTTTTGGAGCGTATTGTCAATTTAACGAGAAATGACTGAACAGTGTTTTGAGGGAGATGGGTTGCTTGGAGGGTTGTGTTGCATGCGAGTTCCGTTACCGGGGGTACTGTTACATGGGGGCTTCGGTTAGCCCGGGGTGCCGTTACCAGGGGGTGCAGTTGCCCGGGGGTTGAGTTAAATGGGGATTGAGTTCCACGAGAGTAGTGCTTTGTCGTGGTTTAGCTTGTCACAGTTTTAAAAGAGCTTTACGGGTATTGAGAGACTCAGTTGACTGATTCCGTGTGTTTTTTATTTAATTGATGTTAAAAAAAAAAGTAAAATTTTTGTTAAATAAGTAGTTTTTTTATATTTTAAAATATATATACGTTGATTTTTAGTATATGTTTACTGAATACTAGTGTTGTGTCTTTACGATGTGTTAATTAAAAAAGAAAATTTTGTGTTAGTAGTTTTTGTATCTTTTAAAAGAGCTTTATGGGGATTGAGAGACTCAGTTGCCGGATTCCGTGTGGTTTTTCTTTACTCGGTTGTCATTAAAAATGAAATTGTTGTTTTAAATAAGTAGTTTGTGTCTCTTTTATTAGATTTTTACGGGGTTTGAGAGACTAGGATGCCTGATTATGTGTGGTTTTTTCTTTACTGGATGGTCATTTTCTTTATCTTTTAATTGAGCTTTAAATTGTTTGAGAGACTCAGTTGCATGATTCATGTTGGTTTTTCTTTACTTGGGGGTCATTAAAAACGAAATTTTTGTGTTAAATAAGTTGTTTTTGTATCTTTTAAAAGAGCTTTAAGGGGTTTGATTGACTCAGTTGCCTGATTCCATGTGGTTTTTCTTTACTTGGTGGTCATTAAAAACAAAATTTTTGTGTTAAATAAGTAGTTTTTGTATCTTTTAAAAGAGCTTTACGGGGTTTGAGAGACTCAGTTGCCGGATTCCGTGTGGTTTTTCTTTACTGGATGGTCATTAAAAGCGAAATTTTGTTTTTATATTATTTTTTTTTTTATAAATTATTAGATATTGTATGTTTTTGATAGACACTGTTTAAATATTACTTGTTTTTTTTCTTTAATTTATTTTAATTAAAAACTAAATTTTTGTTTTAAATAAGTTTTTTTTTTATATTTTAAAAGAGCTTTACGGGGATTGAGAGACTCAGTTGCCGTATTCCGTGTGGTTTTTCTTTACTTGGTGGTCATTAAAAACGAAATTTTTGTGTTAAATAAGTAGTTTTTGTATCTTTTAAAAGATCTTTGAGGGGTTTGAGAGACTAAGTTTCCGGATTCCGAGTGGTTTTTGTTTACTTGGTGGTCATAAAAAACGAAATTTTTTGTGTTAAAAAATTATTTTTTTTATCTTTTAAAATAGCTTTACGGGGATTTAGAGAATCAGTTGCCGGATTCCGTGTGGTTTTTCTTTACTTGGTGGTCATTAAAAAAAAAATTTTTGTGTTAAATAAGTAGTTTTTGTATCTTTTAAAAGAGATTTAAGGGGTTTGAGAGACTCAGTTGCCGGATTCCGATTAGTTTTTCTTTACTTGGTGGTCATTAAAAACCGAAATTTTTGTGTTAAATAAGTAGTTTTTGTATCTTTTAAAAGAGCTTTACGGCGTTTGAGAGACTCAGTTGCCTGATTCCGCGTGGTTTGTCTTTACTTGGTGTTCATTAAAAACGAAATTTTTGTTTTAAATAATTAGTTATTGTATCTTTTAAAATATCTTTACGGGGTTTGAGAGACTCAGTTGCCTGATTCCGTGTGGTGTTTCTTCTTTTAATTAAATACATTATATATACTAAAATTTTTTAATTAAAAATTTTTTAAAACTTATAAATATTTAAACTTTATTTTTTTTCTTTTTGTACATAAATTAAAATGTCAAAATATTCTTACAGTTCTAACAATTGCGCTCTGTGATTGGTCAGAGATAAGATGTGACTTTCCCACTGGTATTCTTTGACCGGATATTGACACAACCTAATCTATTGCATGTATTAAATCAGTATTTTTTACGCAGTGGAACGATAAACACATAAGTCATATCTTAAAAAAAAAGTGAAGATGGAGCATTTTAATAAAGTGTGTTTACATAACAAGGTTATTGTAGCATTAAATGCTGACAAAGAGAAGTATTTAAACTTTGAAACAAGTACAGGTGGTAGCACTATTGGAAATGAATGCATGCATTGTCATGACAGTAAGGAATTAAATTTCTTTGGAAAACCGAAAAAATTCAGCTCTTATGTTGGTGGTTATGTGAGATTGAGATCTCCAGAGATGATTGCACTAAAAAAGAATGCCAACATAAAAATAATCATTGATGATAGAGGAGAACTCCTTGTTACTGTTGCAGGTAACACATTACCTACTGATAAATCCAATCGTCACCTTTCGTGTATTAGCATTCAACGGAAGATAAATAAAAGAAAGGCCTACTCTTCTACTAATATCGTAAACCATATCTTGTCTACGTGCCGAAACTGTTACCTGTGTAAAAATTATGTGATAATAGACAGTGAAATTGCCAGAAAAATAAAAAGGGCATTGGCAGAAAATATCACTATAGAATATAAATATGAATCTATTAAAAACAAAGCACCAGAAAACGTTACTGCCAATGATCAAACAGTCATTGAACCAAATAATACCAAAGACGAAAAGCATATTGATACTGTTAATGAGACACAAGTAAAAATTGTGTATGACTCAAAATGGAATAATGATTATTTTACTGATTACGAACTAAGAGAAGACAATAGCTATAATATCAAGAGAGAACATGGTGAACTATTTTATGGAACAGATTCAAAATGTCCAAAGCTGATCATTGATATTAATAATATATCATAATATATTTTTGGTATTAATTTTCTGCATGCTACTATCTGATTAAAATATTATACATTACATTCTTGTGTGTTTAATATTTTTCGAGTAAGCTAGCATATCAAACGTTTAGAATGTCTAATAAAACGTCGGAGATGTAAGAAAAGGAATTTGCATACATCTATTGCCAGACAAATGGGAACAAATTCTTTCTTGAATTCGCCTCCTGGATAAATAAAAAAAGACATTTCATTCAAGAAATTATGACGAAACTCTAAGTAAGCAACAAACTCTTTCTTGAAGTTACCTCATGGAGACACAATGCAGAAATTTCATTTAAGAAATTATCAAAAATTGTAAGAAAGTAGCAAATTCTTTCAAAAATATGTTAATACGTTTAAGCAATAAATATCTTTAAGCTTAACCCGTCTATATTCTTTAGAATAGTTTTAATCATTTCATTAAATTATGAAGAAATTGTAAGTAAGTAAAAATATCTTTCTTGAATTCGCTTCCTGCACACAATACAGATATTTAATTCAAGAAATCATAATAAAATCGCAGGTAAGTAATAAAGTCTTTATTGTTTTCACCTATTGGATACACAATACTGATATTTCATTCAAGTAATTATGAAGGAATTGTAAATAGGTAACAAACTCATTTTACCTCATGGATACACAATGCAGAAATTTCATTTAAGAAATTATCAAAAATTTTAAGTAAGTAGCAAATTCTTTCTTGAATTCGCCTCCTGGGTAAATAAAAAATACAGTTCATTAAAGAAATTATGAAAAAATTATAATTAAGTAGCAAATTCTTTCTTGAATTCACCTGCTGGATAAACAAAAAAGACATTTCGTTCGAGAAATTATGACAAAATTCCAAGTAAGTAACAAACTCTTTATTGTTTTCATGACTTAGATTTTTGATGTAGAAATTTAATTCAAGAAATTATGAAAAAATTCTCAGTAAGTAACAATTTCTTTCTTGAAGTCAGCTCTTGGATACACAATACGGAAATTTCATTGCAGAAATTATGAAAAACAAACACTTTCTTTCTTGAAGTCAACTCTTGGATACACAATACGGAAATTTCATTCGAGAAATTATGAAAATATTTGCAAGTAAGTAACAAACTCTATTTGTTTTCTCTTCTTGTATACACAATACAGATACTTCATTCAAGAAATTATGAAAAAATCGCAAGTAAGTAACTTTTTTTCTCTTTATCAAAAACAATTTTCACTTAGCTACACTATGTATAAATTTAATTAAATAATTTAGTAAAAAAATTCTCATTAAGTAAAAATTTATTTCTTGAAGTCAACTAATGGATACAAAATACTGAAATTTCATTCAAGAATTTTATGACTTAGATACACGATGTTGAAATTTGATTCAAGAAATTATGAAAAAATTCTCAGTAAGTAACAATTTCTTTCTTGAAGTCATCTCTTGGATACACAATACGGAAATTTCATTCAAGAAATTATGAAAATATTTGTAAGTAAGTAACAAACTCTTTATTGATTTCACCTCTTGGATATCCAGTACAGATACTTCATTCAAGAAATTATGAAAAAATCGCAAGTAAGTAACTTTTTTTTGTCTTTATCGCAAACAATTTTCACTTAGCTAAATGATGTAGAAATTTAATTAAATAAATTATTTAAAAATTCACAGTAAGTAACAATTTCTTTCTTGAAGTCAACTCTTGGATACGCAATACGGAAATTTCATTCAAGAAATTATGAAAAAATTGTAACTAAGTAGCAAATTCTTTCTTGAATTTACCTGTTGGATCAACAAAAAAGACATTTCGTTCAAGAAATTATGAAAAAATTCTAATCAATTAACAAAATATTTATTTTTTGCACAATTTATATATTAGAAGAATAAAATTAATTCAAGAAATTGTGAAAATATTATAGGTATATTTTGCAAATTCTTTACTTAATTAACCTTTTAGAGAAACAAAAAAAAAAAAAGACATTTAGTTAAATAAATTAATGGAAAATTCAAATTAATTACAAAAATTTATTGTTTTCACGAGTTAGATATACGATGTAGAAATTAAATTAATGACATTATGAAAAAATTCTGAGTAAGTAACCATTTCTTTCTTGAAGTCAACTCTTGGAGACACAATACTTAAATTTCATTAAATAAATTATGAAAATATTTTTATGTAATTAAAAAACTAATTATTAGTTTCACCTCTTTTATATAAATTACATATACTTAATTCGATCAAATATGAAAAAATCGCAAGTAAGTAGCTTTTTTTTCTCTTTATCACAAACAATTTTAACTTAGCAACGCGATGTAGAAATTTAATTAAATAAATTATGAAAAAATTGTAACTAAGTAGCAAATTCCTTCTTGAATTTACCTGTTGGATAAACAAAAAGACATGTAATTCAAGAAATTATGAAAAAATTATAATTAAGTAACAAGCTCTATTGTTTTCACGAGTTAGATATACAACATAAAAATTTAATTCAAGACAATGTGGAAAAATTCTCAGTCTAAGTAGCAAATTCCTTCCTGAATCAACCTGTTTGATAAAAAAAACAAAAAAAAAAAGAAATTTAGTTCAAGAAAATATGAAAAAATTAAAATTAAGTAACAAACTTTATTTTTTTAACGAGTTATATATACGATTTATAAATTAAATTAATGAAATTATGAAAAAATTCTCAGTAAGTAACCATTTCTTTCTTGAAGTCAACTCTTGGATACAGAATACGGAAATTTCATTCAAGAAATTATGAAAATATTTGTAAGTAAGTAACACACTCTTTATTAATTTCACCTCTTGGATATACAGTAGAGATACTTCATTCATGAAATTTTGAAAAAATCATAAGTACGTAGATTTTTTTTTATTTTTATCAAAAACTTTTAAATTAGCTACACAATGTGGAAATTTAATTCAGGAAATTATGAAAAAATTCTCAGTAAGTAACAATTTCTTTCTTGAAGTCAACTCTTGGATACACACAATACGGAAATTTCATTCAAGAAATTATAAAAAATAATTGTAAGTAAGTAACAAGCTTTTTATTGATTTCACCTCTTGAATATACAGTACAGATACTTCATTCAAGAAACGAGATTAAACACGTTTTGAAACTACATGCTATTTGTATGTCTTTCTTGGCGCCTTTCCAAACGAGCGGGGATTCCCCACTGATTCCTACACATTGCAAAAAGTGAGCACTACGAAAACTCCACGTTTTCAACCAGACTGGTTTTTTAGGGACCAATCAGGAGAGATATGCAAAGTCGACATAGCTTTATTTCATTTTTTAAGGTTCATTTAGACGAGGTTACGTGCGCGCACGTAACCTCGTTTAAATGAACCTTAAAAAATGAAATAAAGCTATGTCGACTTTGCATATCTCTCCTGATTGGTCCCTAAAAAACCAGTCTGGTTGAAAACGTGGATTTTTCGTACTGCTCACTTTTTTGCAATGTGTAGGAACCAGTGGGGAATCCCCGCTTGTTTGGAAAGGCGCCAAGGAAAGACATACAAATAGCATGTAGTTTCAAAACGTGTTTAATCACCTTTATTGAATGAAGTATCTGTACTGTATATTCAAGAGGTGAAATCAAGAAAAAGCTTGTTACATACTTACAAATATTTTTTATAATTTCTTGAATGAAATTTCCTTATTGTGTGTATCCAAGAGTTGACTTCAAGAAAGAAATTGTTACTTACTGAGAATTTTTTCATAATTTCGTGAATTAAATTTCTACATTGTGTAGCTAAGTGAAAATTTTTTGTTATAAATAAAAAAAAAGATACTTAAGTACTATTTATTTAAAGTTTCTTGAATGAAGTATTTCTACTGTATATCCAAGAGGTGAAATTAATAAATAGTTTGTTACTTACTTACAAATATTTTCATAATTTCTTGAATGAAATTTAAGTATTGTGTATCCAAGATTTAACTTCAAGAAAGAAATGGTTATTTACTGAGAATTTTTTCATAATTTCATGAATTTAATTTCTACATCGTATATCTAACTCGTGAAAACAATAAAGTTTGTTACTTACTTAGAATTTTGTTATAATTTCTAGAACGAAATGTCTTTTTTGTTTTTGTGTTTATCCATCAGGTGAATTCAAGAAAGAATTTGCTACTTAGACTGAGAATTTTTGCATAATTCCTTGAATTTAATTTATACGTCGTATATCTAACTTGTGAAAACAATAAAGAGTTTGTTACTTACTTAGAATTTTGTCATAATTTCTTGAACGAAATGTCTTTTTTGTTTGTCCAACAGGTAAATTCAAGAAAGAATTTGCTACTTAGTTAAAATTTTTTCATAATTTCTTGAATGAAATTTCCGTATTGCGTATCCAAGAGTTGACTTCAAGAAAGAAATTGTTACTTACTGAGAATTTTTCAATAATTTCTTGAATTAAATTTCTACATCATTTAGCTAAGTGAAAATTGTTTGTGATAAAGCGAAAAAAAGTTACTTACTTGCGATTTTTTCATAATTTCTTGAATGAAGTATCTGTACTGTATATCCAAGAGGTGAAGTCAATAAGGAGTTTTTTACTTACTTACAAATATTTTCATAATTTCTTGAATGAAATTTACTCAGTGTGTATCCAAGAAATGAGTTCATGAAAGACATTGTTACTTACTGAGAATTTTTTCATAATTTCTTGACTCAAGTTTCTACATCGTGTATCTAAGTCATGAAATTCTTGAATGAAATTTCCATATTGTGTATCAATGAGTTGACTTCAAGAAAGAAATTTTTACTTACTGAGAATTTTTTCCTAATTTCTTGAATTAAATTTCTACATCGTGTAGCTAAGTGAAAATTGTTTTTGATAAAGAGAAAAAAAAGTTACTTAATTGCGATTTTTTCATATATTCTTGAATAAAATATCTGTACTTTATAACATGGATGTTAAAACAAAAAGGTATTGTTACTTACTTACATATATTTCCTATTTCTCTCGACTGAAATATCTGTTGTGTTTGTACACAATTTGACTTAAAGAAATAACTTGTTTTTTTTTTCATAATTTACTAAATGTTATTAACGGAGTTTTTATCAGTTAACATAATTAAATAAATAGCATTCTACTTAATTGGAACTTTTTCATAATTTCCTAAATGAACTTTCTACGGCGTATATCTAAGTCATGAAAACAATAAAGAGTTTGTTACTTAATTGGAATTTTGTCATAATTTCTAGAACGTCATGTCTTTTTTGTTTATTCAGCAGGTGACTTCAAGAAAGAATTTGCTACTTAATTACAATTTTTTCATAATTTCTTTAATGAACTGTATTTTTTATTTACCCAGGAGGAGAATTCAAGAAAGAATTTGCTACTTACTTAAAATTTTTTATAATTTCTTAAATGAAATTTCTGAATTGTGTATCCATAAGGTATCATGAGTGTGTTACCTATTTACAATTCCTTCATAATTTTTTGAATGAAATTTCAGTATTGTGTGTCCAATATGTGAAAACAATAAAGACTTTATTACTAGCTTGCGATTTTATTATGATATCTTGAATTAAATATCTGTATTGTGTCCAGGAAGCGAATTCAAGAAAGCTATTGCTACTTACTTACAATTTCTTCATAATTTAATGAAATGCTTAAAACTATTCTGAGGAATAAAGACGGGTTAAGCTTAAAGATATTTATTGCTTAAACGTATTAACATATTTTTGACAGAATTGTTCAATTACTATAAATTTTCGATTATTTATTAAGGTATTTGTCTGCATTGTTCTGACTTGATATAGATTTAGTAAAGAGATTGCTGCTCAAATGGACTCATGTCACAACGTTTAGACTTTCCTGTCTTTTGTTTATTTATAACGTATGCAACTTAAAGATATAGCTTTTTCCCGTGTGTCTGACAATAGATGTATGCAAATTCCTTTTCTTACATCTCCGACGTTTTATTAGACATTCTAAACGTTTTATATGCTAGCTTACTCTAAAAATAATGAACACATAACAATGTAATGCATAATATATTTTTAATTAAATAATGCTATGTAGAATATTAATACAAAAAATATATTACGATACATTATTAATATAAATGATTAACTTTGGACATTTTGAATCTGTTCCATAAAATAGTTCACCATGTTCTCTCTTGATATTATAGCTATTGTCTTCTCTTAGTTCGTAATCAGTAGAATAATCATTATTGTATTTAGAGTCATACACAATCTTTACTGGTGTCTCATCAACAGGCTCAATATGATTTTCGTCTTTGGTATTATTTGGTTCAATGACTGTTTGAGCAATGGCAGTAACGTTTGCTGGTGCTTTGTTTTTCATCGATTCATCTTTATATTCCATCGTGATATTTTCTGACAATGACCTTTTTATTTTTCTGGCAATTTCACTCTCTATTATCACATTATTTTTCCACAGGTAACAGTTTCGGCACGTAGACAAGATATGGTTTACGATATTAGTAGAAGAGTAGGCCTTTCTTTTATTGATCTTCCGTTGAATGCTAATACCCGAAAGGTGACGATTGGATGTATCAGTAGGTAATGTATTACCTGCAACAGTAGCAAGGAGTTGTCCTCTATCATCAATGATTATTTTTATGTTGGCATTCTCTTTGAGTGCAATCATCTCTGGAGATCTCAATCTCGCATAACCACCAACATAAGAGTTGAATTTTTTCGGTATTCCAAAGAAATTTAATTCCTTACTGTCATGACAATGCATGCATACATTTCCAATAGTGCTACCACCTGTACTTGTTTCAAAGTTTAAATACTTCTCTTTCTCAGCATTCAATGCTACAGTAACCTTGTTATGTAAACACACTTTATTAAAATGCTCCATCTTCACTTTTTTTTTAAAGATATGACTTATGTGTTTATCGTTCCACTGCGTAAAAAATACTGATTTAATACATGCAATAGATTAGGTAGTGTCAATAACCGGTCATAGAATACCAGTGGGTAAGTTACATCGTGTCTCTGACCAATCACAGAGCGCAATTGTTAGAACTGTAAGCATATTTTGACATTTTAAGTTATGTACAAAAAGAAAAAAATTAATAAAGTTGAAAAATTTCGAAGTTTTAAAAAAGTTTGAATTAAACACTTTTAGGATATCGAGTGTCTTTACTGAAAAGAAGAAAAACCACACGGAATCAGGTAACAGAATCTCTCAATCCCCGTAAAGCTCTTTTAAAAGATACAAGAACTACTTATTTACAACTAAAATTTCGTTTTTAATGACCACCAAGTAAAGAAAAACCACATGGAATCAGGCAACTGAGTCTCTCAAACCCCGTAAAGCTTTTTTAGAAGATACAAAAACTACTTATTTAACACAAAAATTTCGTTTTTAATGACCACCAAGTAAAGAAAAACCAAACGGAATCCGGCAACTGAGTCTCTCAATCCCTGTAAAGCTCTTTTAAAAGATACAAAATCTACTTATTTAACACAAAAATTTCATTTTTAATGACCACCAAGTAAAGAAAAACCACACGGAATCCGGCAACTGAGTCTCTAAATCCCCGTAAAGCTCTTTTAAAAGATACAAAAACTACTTATTTAACACAAAAATTTTGTTTTTAATGACCACCAAGTAAAGAAAAACCACACGGAATCAGGCAACTGAGTCTCTCAATCCCCATAAAGCTATTTTAAAATATAAAAAAACTAAATATTTAACACAAAAATTTCTTTTTTAATTACCACCAAGTAAATAAAAACAACAAGGAATCAGGCAACTGAGTCTCTCAATCCCCGTAAAGCTCTTTTAAAAGATACAAAAACTAATTATTTAACGCAAAATTTTAATTTTTAATGACCACCACGTGAAGAAAAACCACATGGAATCAGGCTACTGAGTCTCTCAAACCCCTTCAAGCTCTTTTAAAAGATATAAAAGCTACTTATTTAACACAAAAATTTTTTTTATAATGACCAGCAAGTAAAGAAAAACTACACGGAATCAGGCAACTGAGTCTCTCAATCCCCGTAAAGCTCTTTTAAAAGATACAAAAACTGCTTAATTAACACACAAATTTTTTTTTTCTTGACCACCAAGTAAAGAAAAACCACGCGGACTCAGGCAACTGAGTCTCTCAAACCCCTTAAAGCTCTTTTAAAAGATACAAAAACTACTTATTTAACACAAAAATTTCATTTTTAATGACCACCAATTAAAGAAAAACCACACGGAATCTGGCAACTGAGTCTCTCAATCCCCGTAATGCTCTTTTAAAAGATACAAAAACTACTTATTTAACACAAAAATTTCGTTTTTAATGACCACCAAGTAAAGAAAAACTACTCGGAATCCGGCAACTGAGTCTCTCAAACCCCTTAAAGCTCTTTTAAAAGATACAAAAACTACTTATTTAACACAAAAATTTAGTTTTTAATGACCATCAAGTAAAGAAAAACCACAAGGAATCCGGCAACTGAGTCTCTCAATCCCCGTAAATCTCTTTTAAAACTGTGACAAGCTAAACCACGACAAAGCACTAATCTCGTGGAACTAAATCCCCATTTAACTCAACCCCCGTGCAACTGAACCCCCTTGTAACTGAACCCCTGTATAACCGAAACCTCCATGTAACTGTACCCCCTTTAACTGAACTCGCATGCAACACAACCCTCCATGCAACCCATCTCCCTCAAAACACTTTTCAGTCATTTCTCGTTAAATTGACAATACACTCCAAAACCTCACTTGTGTATTATACAGTACATAATCATGGCATCTCCTCCAATTCACAAATCCCATTACCCCTTTTTTTTGCAAAGGTTAATCAAACATCTCCGATTGTAAAAGCATTAAAAAATTTTCCACTCACTAATTACCCCTTTTTGCAAATGCTAAACAAGAAAAAAAAACTGTCTGCTTTTCAAAAACTTGTCCGTTAAAACTCGAAACAAGACACGCTGGTTTTATAATACAGGTTTAATTAATTGCGTAAATCTCTTGGCAAAGAGTGTAATGACCTGTAGAATAGAATACCTACCAGAAAAACCTGTTTGGCTATAGCTTCAAGCAAATAGCATGGTAATTCCTATAGCTTCCATAGAATCCAGACGAGAGATACTACTCACAGAGTATCAAAACACCGATATCTTTGAAAATGTCTGCATAAGAAAATTCGGTACTTTCCCATTATATGGGCACTTCTAAAAAGTCAAGTTTGGTTAATGCTAATGAAATAAAATAAAGCAGGATGTATATATAATAGTTTATAAACAAATTTGGGCTATATATTTGCACATTAGGGGGGGGGGGGGTAAAGTATTGCATATATCAAATACGTAACCTAACCTAACGTAGGTACCTTTTTCTCCCCCTAAACCCCAACAACCACAGTTTAAATATTATAAATCAATGAGAAACCAGGCTCTTCGATCAATTTTGATAACAATAATTTGAAAAAAACTACGTTTTCTAAAGAGTTAAAGAGGCTGAGTCACAAGTTCGAACCTTAAAACCTACAGGGATTAGGAGGTACAGCTGGGGGGCTGCCGCCTCCCAAACCCCCCGCTTTTGCAGCCTCTTTTGTTAAGGTTTTTTAAGTCATGTAGCCTGCAATCAGTTGGTCGTACCAAGTTCATCCCATTATAACTTGTTATCGGTTAGGAAAAATCTCCTGTAAAAAAATCCAGCAAACAGGCTCAGTACTGTTTCTAATCAAAGAGATGCAGTAGGATGTTCTTACGGTAAAAAATTCAAGCAGACTTCGTTCGTGTTGCAAAGTATTTCTTTAAAAGGGAAAAAGCGGGGGTTGAGGGGGGCGGTAGATCCCCAAAATAAAAATCTTAACAAAAGAATCTGCAAAAGCGGGGGGTTTGGGGGCGATAGCCCCCCAACTCTACCTACTAATCTCTGTACGTTTTAAGGTTCGAACTTGTGACTCAGCCTCTTTAACTCTTTAGAAAACGTAGTTTTTTTCAAATAATTTCTCCACGTTTTTGTACAGTTTATTACTTATTATTGCTTGACTAACTGTTAGCTGATCGTGTCAGGAGTTAAAGCTGGGGGGCTGCCGCCCCCCAAACCCCCCACTTTTGAAGATTCTTTTGGTAATGCTTTTAATTCCTGAATATTCAAATCAAATGCACAGTAAGATTTTCTTTTTTCAACTTTTCTTCGAGCATGCGGGTATACGGTATGTTATCAAAGCAGTGGAGTATTACCGACAGTAATATTCTTCTGGAGACGCCAGTTGAGCCGAAAGATTTAATACATTGGATTTAAAAAAGAAACTGAGTTTCCTTTTCAAGGAGGCACACTTGTGCCTGTTTAAAGACGCAGCCCACCACCATGTTAAGCGATTTCCAGTCCTAGTGGTCACAGAGAGACGGCGGTGATCGCATTTTGAAGCCCAAGATCAAACTAAGAAACATGCAAAATTTCACCACCCCCCCTCCAAGTTTATCTTAATGGGGGAAAGTGGGCCGGAAGTTTCGACCCTCCAACCACAGCCCCCTTTAACGTTGTTCGATCGAGCTGAAATTAAGAGAATAAGCTTCCTTAGGGCCTAGAAGTTTATCCTCAAAATTTCAGCTCAATCCGATCACTCAATCCCTGTTTTCCAAAAACCAAATATCAAATTATTTTTTTAGCCACGCCTACAGGCCACAGTTGGCAACGGATCCGGGCGAATGAGGACTCATTCGAAGCGGAATTCGACCTGTTAGGGCATTTTGATATTTTTAGACCGAAAAAATTATCCCCCGAATTTACATTCACGAAAAACCTCGTTTTCCTATAAGAGCCCATGTTAATTTTTGAAATTCCTAAAAGCATAGTATTTCATTATTAAATTAGATCAAAATAGTCCTCTTAACCTGACAAGACCGTATTTTCAGACTGAAAAAATTATCCCCCGAATTTACATTCACGAAAAACCTCGTTTTCCTATAAGAGCCCATGTTAATTTTTGAAATTCCTAAAAGCATAGTATTTCATTATTAAATTAGATCAAAATAGTCCTCTTAACCTGACAAGACCGAATGCAAGCTTCCAAAAATTCCAGCTCTTTCCCAGCAGTTTTTTTTTTGTCGAAAAACGAAAATCTCACTTTCTATTTACTAGCGTCAAAAATAGATTTCGGAGACTAAAAATAATTTAACAAGAGTCTCTGATGGTACAATGGTCACTATTCCTTTCTGTCATGCGGAAGACCCGAATTCGATTCCCCGTCACAGTAAATTTTTTATATATTGAATTTAAAGTAGTTTGTCTTAAATTTAAAGTTTAATTATTTGAAAAAAAACTACGTTTTCTAAAGAGTTAAAGAGGCTGAGTCACAAGTTCGAACCTTAAAACGTACAGGGATTAGGAGGTAAAGTTGGGGGGCTACCGCCCCACAAACCCCCCGCTCTTGCAGCCTCTTTTGTTAAGGTTTTTAAGTACTGTAGCCTGCAATCAGTTGGTCGTACCAAGTTCATCACACTATAGCTTGTTATCGGTTATTGAAAAATCTACTGTAAAAAATCCAGCAAACAGGCTCAGTACTGTTTCTAATCAAAGAGATGCAATAGGAGGCTCTTACGGAAAAAAATTCAAGCAGACTTCGTTCGTGTTGGAAAGCATTTCTTTGCATGGGAAAAAATGGGGTTGAGGGGGGCGGTAGACCCCAAAAATAAAAATCTAAACAAAAGAGGCTGCAAAAGCGGGGGGTTGGGGGGCGTAAGCCCCCCAACTGTACCTCCTAATCCCTTTACGTTTTAAGGTCCGAACTTGTGACTCAGCCTCTTTAACTCTTTAGAAAACTTATTTTTTTTAGAATAGTTTCTGCACGTTTTGTACAGTTTATTATTTATTATTGCTTGAGTAACTGTTAGCCGATCGTGTCAGGAGTTAAAGTTGGGTGGCTGCCGCCTTCCAAACCCCCTGCTTTTGAAGATTTTTTTGTTAAGGCTTTTAATTCCTGAATACTCAAATGAAATGCACAGTAAGATTTTCTTTTTTCAACTTTTCTTCGAGCATGCGGGTATACGGCATGTTATCAAAGCAGTGGAGACTTACATGTAAGCTGAAAGCCGATTGTTATATTCTTCTGGAGACCCCTGTTGAGCCGAAGGATTTAATAGATTGGATTTAAAAAATAAACTGAGTTTCTTTTTTAAACTTTAAATTTAAGAGATACTACTTTAAATTCAATATATAAAAAAATTACTCTGACGGGGAATCGAACCCAGGTCTTCGCATGACAGATAGGAATAGTGACCACTGTACCATCAGAGACTCTTGTTAAATTATTTTTAGTCTCTGTTATCTATTTTCGACGCAAGCAGATAGAAAGTAAGATTTTCATTTTTCGACAAAAAAACTTCTTGGAAAGAGCTGGAATTTTCGGTTTATTTAAAGTTTAAAAAAGAAACTCAGTTTCTTTTTTAAATCCAATCTATTAAATCCCTAGGCTCAACAGGCGTCTCCAGAAGAATATCTCAGTCGGCCTTCAGCTTACAGGTAAGTCTCCACTGCTTTGATAACATGCCGTATACCCGCATGCTCGAAGAAAAGTTGAAAAAAGGAAATCTTACTGTGCATTTGATTTGAGTATTCAGGAATTAAAAGCCTTAAGAAAAGAATCTTAAAAAGCGGGGGGTTTGGGGGCAGCAGCCCCCAATTTTAACTCCTGCGAATCGAACCCGGGTCTTCCGCATGACAGACAGCAATAGTGACCACTGTACCATCAGAGAGTCTTATTAAATTATTTTTAGTCTCTGCAATCTATTTTCGACGCAAGCAAATAGAAAGTAAGATTTTCGTTTTTCGACAAAAAAACTTCTGGGACAGAGCTGGAATTTTTGGAAGCTTGCAGTCGGTCTTGTCAGGTTAAGAGGACCATTTTGATCTAACTTAAT
Source organism: Artemia sp. Qi Xiang Cuo (assembly GCF_049724085.1). Lineage (NCBI taxonomy): Eukaryota > Metazoa > Arthropoda > Branchiopoda > Anostraca > Artemiidae > Artemia > Artemia sp. Qi Xiang Cuo. The sequence goes on from NC_142807.1 coordinate 36,480,499, forward strand.
AATGAAATACTATGCTTTTAGAAATTTCAAAAATTAACATGGGCTCTTATAGGAAAACGAGGTTTTTCGTAAATTTAAATTCAGGGGATAATTTTTTCGGTCTGAAAAAATCAAAAGGCCCTAACAGGTCAAATTCCGCTTCGAATGAGTCCTCATTCCCCCGGATCCGTTGCCAACTGTGGCCCGTAGGCGTGGCTACAAAAAAATAACTTTTTCGTAAATTTAAATTCAGGGGATAATTTTTTCGGTCTGAAAAAATCAAAAGGCCCTAACAGGTCAAATTCCGCTTCGAATGAGTCCTCATTCACCCGGATCCGTTGCCAACTGTGGCCCGTAGGCTTGGCTACAAAAAAATAACTTGATATTGTGTTTTTGGAAAACAAGGAAGGAGTAATCGGATTCAGCTGAAATTTTGAGGATAAGCTCCCAGGCCCTAGAAAAGCTTATCTTCTAATTTCAGCCCGATTGGACAACGTTAAAGGGGGGCTGTGGTGGGAAAAATTAACATGGGCTCTTATAGGAAAACGAGGTTTTTCGTAAATTTAAATTCGGGGGATAATTTTTTCGGTCTGAAAATCTCTCACTCCCTATCAGGTCAAATTCCGCTTCGAATGAGTCCTCATTCACCCGGATCCGTTGCCAACTGTGGCCTGTAGGCGTGGCTGATAAAAAAATAACTTGATGAACATTAAGTGGCTATATTTGGTTTTTGGAAAACAGGGAAGGAGTGATCGGATTGAGCTGAAATTTTGAGGATAAGCTCCAAGGCCCTAGGAACCCTTATATTTTAAATTTCAGTCCGATCGGACAACGATAAAGGGGAAGGGGAGCTGTGGTGGGAGGGTCGAAACTTCCGGCCCACTTTCCCCCATTAAGATAAGGTCGGAGGGGGGTGAAATTTTGCATGTTTCTTAGTTTGAGCTTAAGCTACAAAATGCGATCCCCGCCGTCTTTCTGTGACCGCTAGGACCGGAAATCGCTTAACATTGTGGTGGGTCACCTCTTTAAAGAGGGACAAGTGTGCCTCCTTGATTAGCCGCTTTACGAGTCTCCATCACTGCAGTCATTCAACTGTCTATAGCCGAACTGCCCATATAATGGGAAAGTACCGAACATTCAGTTAGTTTCAAGAAAATGAAAATAAATAAGTGACATTTTGTTTTCATAATGCAGCTCTCTCCAAAATGTGCTTTTTAGTTTTAGTTTACAAAGGGGGCTGGAAGGGGGAATATACAAGAAGGGAGATTGCGATCCTCCGGTTAAGGATTTTTTACCATGGAAATAATAATAGTACCATTATTCTGCATTCCAGTCTTCCCGCTCCAAATGGCGTCATACGACCGTTTACGATGGAGAAATAAGACAAGCGTATAAGAGGCGCATAGACCAAGGCAGTACCTTATAATTCAGCTATTAAACATCTTTCTATCGTTTTGGGGTAGCCTTCTAACCTTGGCAGAAAAAAACAAACTAGGAATAAATAAATAGATGCATACTAACTATGCAAAAAAAAGCAATTTTCCACCTTTTTCACGATCAGAGACTGAAGACCTTCAGTTGAGGTTTTCAGACCATGACAAATTAATTGGTTATCTTAGAATCTGCATTCCCAGGCCTCATGACACATTTCGAGTAAAAACTGATGTTTTTTGGCACAAGATTTCCAATAAAACTCCCTTGCTGCGGCATCTCAACATTGGGGGCTCAAAACCGAGTGTTTTAGATCATGAGAATCAGTCATGAAAAATTCGATCATGAATTATCTATTTTATAATCTCCATTCTCTGGCATTTTGACCCTCTTTGGGCAAAATTTATGTTTTGCACCATCACTTTTGTTGCTTAGAAAGGACACCGGTTACAACAATTTCCTTTCAAATGAGCCCTCTCCCAAAATTCTACCACCACTGTTTCGTCACGATGACCCCTGATAAAAATCCTTATAAAACTTTTTAAAAGATTCTTTTATTATATTAACTTCTATTTACTATTTTCCTTGGCTTCTTCTTTACTAGGTTTCACACTCCTTTATATAATTATGTATGTAAATGTACTAGTGTTCAGTTCGATATATAATATGCAGTTTTAATATTTCATTTTCTATGGGCTAGCGTTTTTCTTTACTATAATGTATATGAAAATGCCGTTTTTCCATAACAAAAATAATTTCATATTAAAAATTGTTTTTTTCAAAATACAGCAATTTCCTTTAAAATAAGCCATTAAAAGCTCTCTATTACGTCCCAGTGCCCCGCTAGCTGCGGAGGGAAAAAACGGAAAGAAAAAAACATATATATATATATACACATTCGAGGCGAAATATCATGGCTACATCTACTGTTGTAGTTTTTCAAGCCCATGGATTTTCCTTGTTGTTCAAGCCAAGATACTGTAAACTTCCCCTATAGGGGTGTTTCGCTCCTACACTATTTTTAAAAGTTATTGGTTGTTTTATTTCTTAGTATATGGGACGTGGTCTTACTTGGTTGCTAGCTACCGCTGCAACCCTGAAAAGAAGAAAAAATGAGGAGACTTATCAGTGCTTCCCACACAAAGTTGATTATCCATGTTGTTCAAGGTAGGGGCTGTAATTCTCCGTGTAAGGTTTTCAAGCATGGGCGTTCCAATACAAAGTTTTTTTTTATCTCAGACCGACGGCATTTTTAGGGGTCTCAGGATTTTCTTTTAGAAATTCCCAACTGGGTTTTGACAATAAACTTTTACTGTTAATATAGTCGACATAATTGTTACTATTGCTGAATGACCTACAAATAGCAATTTCTTCTTATCACTTATTATTTTTTTTTATGATTTTTAAACTTTTGGTTGCTATGGGCCGTGGCTCGCTCTTTACTAGATTGCAGCTATCGCTGCAACCGTAATTCAAATTTCTTGTTCCTATACAAGAGTAGAGATCTAAGTTATACTTTGCGTAGACACATAGGAATCTCCATGCTATTTGCGTAGACTATGTTCCGTCCTGTGCTATTTGGGTGCATTGACTTACCAAGGCCAACCAGACAGGTTTCTGGTGGGTATTATATGGTTTGATGGATTGATTCTGTTTTGGTGGATGTAGTCTGGTTTGGTGTGTATAGTCTGGTTTGGTGGGTATCGTCTGGTTTGATAGGTAGAATGTTGTTTGGTGGATATAGTCTTGTTTGGTGAGTATAGTCTGGTTTTTTTTTTTCAAAGAGAGTGAGTATTAAGCTTTAACTTTTTAAATAGAAAAATATAAATTTTAAAATTTCGTATTTAGGGATGGTTCTGTATGGAAAGCTGTCTATAACCCAAGTGTTATCCACAGTTCCATTTCTTTGAAGTCTGTGCTATCAAGAGCGGTTTCAGATTTTTTGTGGACAATTGCCCTTAACCAGCAATAGTTTGATATGAATGTGTCGGTAGATAGGATTTGCGAATTTGATCCTATTAAGGTGAAAAAAAAGGGTTAAACTAATTATCAGTTAAGGTAACCCCTCAGGGTTGTTAACTCAGGCAATTTGTTATAAATTGGAGACAACATCAATCAATGAAAATGGTTAATGATGATAGAATGACATTGTGAGTTGACCTACCTTTACTTCTTCGATGTGTTCTGTATAATACACAAGCTGTCTTTGAACAATGTTGTCAGTTTAAAATAGGGGCCAACGTTATAGTATACTAAAAAGTTGATACTAAGAGAGATGTAGATGGCAAGAAAATAATTTTAATAAAGAAATTCAGAACAAACCGTAGAAATCGTGGCAAATCAAGTAGTAAGGTGTATGTGAGTACGAACCATCAAGGATCATAAGCACCAATGACCCTAATCAGCAGAGACATCAACCCGCCAAAGGTATCCTATCCCCAAACTTGAAGGGTGCCCCCTCCCCTCCAACTTTTTGCCCCCCCCCCCCACCCCATTTTATTTTTTTGATTTTTTTCCTTTTTTTTGGCAATTGACATTTTTTCTGATAACAAGTATCATTCATTACGATCCTAGCTTTCAATTGTGAAACTTAAGTCCATTTTTGGATCGAAAAATAAACTATTTCTGTAAAATCTGATTTAATAAGAGTTTTTTGATCGTAAACTCTAGTTTTTTCTGAGAAAATTATGGAAAATACAATTCTCTGGTTCAAATGTGAAACTTAAGTCTATTTTTTGGATCGAAAAATAAAACTATTTCCGTAAAATCTGAGCTAATAAGGGTTTTTGACCGTAAACTCTAGGTTTTTGTAAGAAAATTATGGAAAATACAATTCTCTGGTTCAAATGTGAAACTTAAGTCAATTTATGGATCGAAAAATAAAACTATTTCCGTAAAATCTGAGCTAATAAGGGTTTTGACCGTAAACTCTAGTTTTTTGTAAGAAAATTATGGAAAATACAATTATCTGATTCAAATGTGAAAATTAAGTCCATTTTGGATCGAAAAATAAAACTATTTCCGTAAAATCTGAGTTAATAAGGGTTTTTGACCGTAAACTCTAGTTTTTTGTAAGAAAATTATGGAATATACAATTCTCTGGTTCAAATGTGAAACTTAAGTCCATTTTTCGTTAAGTCTCAGAGTGAATAAATTCGTTATCAACATCCTTTGTCAGATACATCAAATAAAATTGAAAAAATTTAAATTTCAGAATGAATAAATGCTTTAACAACATCCTTTATCGAATATGTCGGATAAAATTGACAAAATCTAAGTATCAGAGGGACAAAAATTTTTTTTATCAACATCCATTGCCCGATACATCGAATAAAATTGATAAAATATAAGTGTTAGAGTGAATAAATTTTTTTATCAACATCTTTTGTCAGATGCATCAAATAAAATTGACAAAATCTAAATTTCAGAATGAATAAATTCATTATCAACATCCTTTCTCGGAAATGACGGATAAAATTGACAAAATCTTAGTATCAGAGTGAATATTTTTTTTAACAACATCCTTTGCCAGATACATCGAATAAAATTGATAAAATATAAGTGTCAGAGTGAATAAATTTTTCTATTAACATCCTTTGTCAGATACAACAAATAAAATTGAAAAAATACAAATTTCAGTACAAATAAATGCTTTAACAACATCCTTTATCGGATATGTCAGGTAAAATTGATAAAATATAAGTATCAGAGTGAATAAATTCTATATAAACATACTTTTATCGAATACATAGTATAAAATTGACAGAATCTAATCGTCAAATTGAATAAATTTTTTTTTATCAACATCCTTTGTCACATACATCAAATTAAATTGACAAAATCTAAAGTTCAGAATGAATAAATTCATTATCAACATCTATGGACACTCGATATCCTAAAAGTGTTTGATTCAAACCTTTACCTTGAGAATCGATGTTGTTAGCAGAATTTCAAAAGGATCGCTTATGAGTGTTGGCGTATCTGATGAAATAATTTAGGTCGTATGATAAAAAAAAAAATTTAAATTTTTTTTTTAATACAGTATTTTTTCAGTAAGGACACTCGATATGCTAAAGGTGTATGATTCAAACTTTTACCTTGAGAATCGATGATGGTAGCAGAATTTCAAAAGAAACGTTTATGAGTGCTGGCGTATCTGATGAAATAATTTAGGTCGTATGATAAATTTAATTTATTTTTTTTAATGCAATAGTTTTTCAGTAAGGACACTCGATATCCTAAAAGTGTCTGATTCAAACTTTTACCTTGAAAATCGATGTTGTTAGCAGAATTTCAAAAGGATCGTTTATGAGTGCTGGCGTATCTGATGAAATAATTTAGGTCGTATGATAAATTTAATTTATTTTTGTAATGCAGTAGTTTTTCAGTCAGGACACTCGATATGCTAAAAGTGTTTGATTCAAACTTTTACCTTGAGAATCGATGTTCTTAGCAGAATTTCAAAAGGATCACTTATGAGTGCTGGCCTATCTGATGAAATGATTTAGGTTGTATGATAAATTAAATTTTTTTTTTTTAATGCAATAGTTGTTCAGTAACTTTTATTCTGTGTGTTTTTTTTCTTTACTTGGTGATCGTTCAAAAAGCGAGGATTTCAGTTAAATACATCATTCTTGTACATTTTAAAATAGCTTTACGGGGTTTGAGAGACTCTGTTGTTTTATTCTGTGTGATTTTTTCTTTACTTGGTGATCATTAAAAAAGCGAGGATTTCTGTTAAATAAATAATTCTTCTACCTTTTAAAATAGCTTTATGGGGTTTGAGAGACTCTGTTGTTTTATTCTGCGTAATTTTTTCATTACTTGGTAATCATTGAAAAAGCGAGGATTTCTGCTAAATAAATAATTCATGTACCTTTTAAAATAGCTTTGCTGGGTTTGAGAAACTCTGTTGTCCCCAGCGATCAGAAATTAAATTATAAAAAAAGTTTCTTCACCTCTTGAATACACAATACCGAAATTTCATTCAACTTTCATGTAAGAAAATTATGGAAAATACAATTCTCTACTTCAAATGTAAAACTTAGGTCCAGTTTTGGATACTCATAATGATGAGGACTGATGGCTCTAATTCAATATTTTTTTTTCATAAAAACATACTATTTTTTTCTTTTTTAATTTCGAAATTATTCAACTTTATTTTTTTTTTGTACGTATCTTACAATAACAAAATATGCTTACGGCTCTATCAATTGTACTCTATGATTTCTCAGAGACACGATGCGGCTTTCCCATTGGTACTCTTTGGCCGGTTATCGACACTATCTAGTTTATTGCATGTATTAAATCAGTATTTTTTACGCAGTGGAACGATAAACACATAAGTCATATCTTTTAAAAAAAGTGAAGATGGAGCATTTTAATAAAGTGTGTTCACATAGCAAGGTTATTGCAGCATTGAATGCCGACAAGGAGAAATATTTTAACTATGAAACGAGTACAAATGGTAACACTTTTGGAAGTGTAAGCATGCATTATCATGGCAGTAAGGAATTAAAATTGCTTTGAATACCGAAAAAATTCAACTCTTTTGTTGTCGGTAATGTAAGATTGAAATCTCCAGAGATCATTGCAGTCAAAGATAATGCCAAGATAAAAATAATCATTAATGATAGAGGACAACTCCTTGCTACTGTTGCAGGTAACACATTACCTACTGATACATCCAATCGTCAGCTTTCAGGTATTAGCATTCAACGGAAGGTCAATAAAAGAAAGGCCTACTCTTCTACTAGTATCGTAAACCATATCTTGTCTACATGCCGAAACTGTTACCTGTGTAAAAATAATGTGATAATAGACAGTGAAATTGCCAAAAAATAAAAATGGAAATGTCAGAAAATATCACTATGGAATATAAAGATGAATCGATGAAAATCAAAGCACCAGCAAATGTTACTGCCATTGATCAAACAGTCAATGAAACAAATAATACCAAAGACGAAAAGCAAATTGAGCCTGTTGATGAGACACCAGTAAAAATTGTGTATAACTCAAAATGGAATAATGATTATTCTACTGATTACGAACTAAGAGAAGACAATAGCTACAATATCAAGAGAGAACATGGTGAACTATTTTATGGAACAGATTCAAAATGTCCAAAGTTAATCATTAATATTAATAATGTATCATAATATATTTTGTATTAATATTCTACATAGCATTATTTCATTAAAAATATTACATTGTTATGTGTTTATTATTTTTAGAGTAAGCTAGCATATCAAACGTTTAGAATGTCTATTAAAACATCGGAGATGTAAGAAAAGGAATTTGCATACATCTATTGTCAGACACATAGGATAGCATTAGCAAAATCTAGGTATCAGAATGAATAAATTCCTTATCAACATCCATTGTTGGATATGTCATTATGTCATTATGAAAAAATTGTAAGTACGTAAGTAAGTAAGCAACAAACTCTTTATTGGATTCACCTCTTGGATACACAATACAGAAATTTTATTCAGTAAATAAAAAAAAATTGAACAAATTCCTTATTAACATTCATTATCGATTGAAGTCGCTTCCTAGACAGACAATACAGCAATTTCACAAAATCTAGGTATAAGAGTGATTAAATTCTATATCAACATCCATTTCTCGGATACATAGGAGAACGTTGACAAAATCTAAGTGTTAGAGTGAATAAATTTTATTTATCAACATCTGTTGTCAGATACATCGAATAAAATTGACAAAATCTAAGTGTCAGAGTGAATAATTTTTTTTTATCAACATCCTTTGTCAGATACGTTAAATAAAATTAACAAAATCTAAATTTCAGAATGAATAAATGCTTTCACAACATCCTTTATCGGATATTTTGGATAAAATTGACAAAATTTAAGTATCAGAGTGACTAAATTCTATATCAGCATCCTTTTCTCGGTTACACAGGATAGAATATCGGATAAAATTGACAAAATCTAAGTATCAGATTTATTAAATTCTATATCAACATCCATTTCTCAGGTACATGGAATAACATTGACAAAATCTAAGTAACAGAATGAATAAATTCTTTATCAACATCCTTTGTCAGATACATCAAATCAAATTGACAAAATCTAAATTTCAGAATGAATAAATGCTTTAATAACATCCTTTATCGGAAATGTCGGATAAAATTGACAAAATCTAAGTATTAGAGTGACTAAATTATATATCAGCATCCTTTTCTCGGATACATAGGATAAAATATCGGATAAAATTAACAAAATCTATGTATCAGATTGATTTTTTATCAACATCTTTTATCAGTTACAACAATTATAATTAACAAAATCTAAATATCAGAGTGAATAAATGCTTTTTCAGCATCTTTTGTTGGATTTGTTGAATAAAATATGCAAAGTCGACATTGCTCTATTTCATTTTTTAAATCGCAAGTAAGTAATAAACTCTTTATTGTTTTCACTTATTGAATACACAATACGGAAATATCATTCAAGAAATTATGAAGAAATTGTACAAAGGTAGCAAACTCTTTCTTGAAGTCACCTCCTGTATACACAATGCTGAACTTTCATTCAAGAAATTACGAAAAAATTGTAAGTAAGTTACAATCTGTCTGTGGTTATGTGCAAGGCAGAGCAATTTCCTCACAAATTCCACTATTTAATGCCCTCTTCGCCCCGCCATAGCGACCGCATAGCTTTATTTCCTATTTTAAGGTTAATTTAGACGAGATTACGTGCGCGCAAACATTCATTATCGATTGAAGTCGCTTCCTAGACAGACAATACAGCAATTTCACAAAATCTAAGTATAAGAGTGATTAAACTATATATCAACATTCATTTCTCGGATACATAAGAAAAAGTTAACAAAATCTAAGTGTTAGAGTGAAAAAATTTTATTCAACAACATCTTTTGTCAGATACATCGGATAAAATTGACAGAATCTAAGTGTCAGAATGAATATTTTTTTTATCAACATCCTTTGTCAGATAAATCAAATAAAATTGACAAAATCTAAATTTCAGAATGAATAAATGCTTAAATAACATCCTTTATCGGATATGTCGGACAAAATTGACAAAATCTAAGTATTAGAGTGACTAAATTATATATCAACATCCTTTTCTCGGATACATGGGATAAAATATCGGATAAAATTGACAAAATCTAAGTATCAGATTGATTTTTTATCAACATCTTCTCTAAGTATAAAAGTGATTAAATTCTATATCAACATCCATTTCTCGGATACATAGGAAAAAGTTAACAAAATCTAAGTGTTAGAGTGAATAAATTTTATTTATCAACACCTTTTGTCAGATACATCGGATAAAATTGACAGAATCTAAGTGTCAGAGTGAATAATTTTTTTTTATCAACATCCTTTGTCAGATAAATCAAATAAAATTGACAAAATCTAAATTTCAGAATGAATAAATGCTTTAATTACATCCTTTATCGGATATGTCGGATAAAATTGACAATGTTTGTGGGTATGTGCAAGGCAGAGCAATTTCCTTACAAATTACACAATTTAATGCTCCCTCCGCCCCGCCGCAGCGACCGCATAGCTTTATTTCATTTTTTAAGGTTAATTTAGACGAGATTACGTGCGCGCGCACGTAATCTCGTATAAATTAACCTTAAAAAAGTGGTAACCTGATAACCTTATCAGAGCGACTAAATTTTTTTTTATCAACATCCTTTGCCAGATAAATCGAATAAAATTGATAAAATATAAGTGTTAGAGTGAATAAATTTTTTTATCAACATCCTTTGTCAGATGCATCAAATAATATTGACAAAATATAAATTTTAGAATGAATAAATTCATTATCAACATCCTTTCTCGGATATGACGGATAAAATTGACAAAATCTTAGTATCAGAGTGAATATTTTTTTTAACAACATCCTTTGCCAGATATTTCGAATAAAATTGATAAAATATAAGTGTCAGTGTGAATACATTTTTCTATCAATATCCTTTGTCAGATAAATCAAATAAAATTGACAAAATCTAATATTCAGAACGAATAAATGCTTTAACAACATCCTTTATCGGATATGTCGGATAAAATTGACAAAATCTAAGTATCAGAGTGACTAAATTCTATATCAACATCCTTTTCTTGGATACATAGGATAAAATTGACATAATCTAAGTGTCAGTGTGAATAATTTTTTTTTATCAACATGCTTTGTCAGATACATCAAATAAAATTGACAAAATCTAAATTTCAGAATGAATAAATTTATTATCAACATCCTTGGACATTCGATATCCTAAAAGTGTTCGATTCAAACTTTTACCTTGAGAATAGATGTTGTTAGTAGAATTTCAAAAGGATCGTTTATGAGTGTTGGCGTATCTGATGAAATAATTTAGGTCGTATGATAATTTTTTTTTTTTGTAATACAGTAGTTTTTCAGTAAGGACACTCGATATGCTAAAGGTGTATGATTCAAACTTTTACCTTGAGAATCGATGTTGTTAGCAGAATTTCAAAAGAAACGTTTATGAGTGCTGGCGTATCTGATGAAATAATTTAGGTCGTATGAAAAATTAAATTTTTTTTTAATGCGATAGTTTTTCAGTAAGGACACTCGATATCCTAAAAGTATTTGATTCAAACTTTTACCTTGAGAATCGGTGTTGTTAGCAGAATTTCATATGGATCGCTTATGAGTGCTGGCGTATCTGATGAAATAATTTAGGTCGTATGATAAATTTTTTTTTTAATGCATTAGTTTTTCAGTAAGGACACTCGATATGCTAAAAGTGTTTGATTCAAACTTTTACCTTGAGAATCGATGTAGTTAGCAGAATTTCAAAAGGATCGTTTATGAGTGCTGGCCAATCTGATGAAATAATTTAGGTTGTTAGATAAATTTAATTTATTTTTTTTAATGCAATAGTTTTTCAGTAACTTTTATTCTGTGTGTTTTTTTTTCTTTACTTGGTGATCATTCAAAAAGCGAGGATTTCAGTTAAATAAATAATTCTTGTACCTTTTAAAATAGCTTTACGGGGTTTGAGACACTCTGTTGTTTTATTCTCTGTGATTTTTTCTTTACTTGGTGATCATTCAAAAAGCGAGGATTTCTGTTAAATAAATAATTCTTCTACCTATTAAAATAGCTTTATGGGGTTTGAGAGACTCTGTTGTTTTATTCTGCGTGATTTTTTCATTACTTGGTGATCATTCAAAAAGCGAGGATTTCTGTTAAATAAATAATTCGTGTCTCTTTTAAAATAGCTTTACGGGGTTTGAGGGACTCTGTTGTCCCCAGCGATCAGAAATTAAATTATAAAAAAGTTTCTTCACCTCTTGAATACACAATACCGAAATTTCATTCAACTTTCATGTAAGAAAATTATGGAAAATACAATTATCTACTTCAAATGTGAAACTTAAGTCCAGTTTTGGATACTCATAGTGATGAGGACTGATGGCTCTAATTCAATATTTTTTTTTCATAAAAACATACTGTTTTTTTCTTTTTTAATTTTGAAATTATTCAACTTTTGTTTTTTTTATTTTTTTTGTACGTATCTTAAAATAACATAATATGCTTACGGCTCTATCAATTGTACTCTATGATTTCTCAGAGACACGATGCGGCTTTCCCATTGGTACTCTTTGGCCGGTTATCGACACTATCAAGTTTATTGCATGTATTAAATCAGTATTTTTCACGCAGTGGAACGATAAACACATAAGTCATATCTTTAAAAAAAAGTGAAGATGGAGCATTTTAATAAAGTGTGTTCACATAACAAGATTATTGTAGCATTGAATGCCGACAAGGAGAAGTATTTAAACTATGAAACAAGTAAAAGTGGTAACACTATTGGAAATGTATGCATGCATTGTCATGACAGTAAGGAATTAAATTTTTTTGGAATACCGAAAAAATTCAACTCATATATTGGTGGTTATGCGAGATTTAGATCTCCAGAGATGATTGAACTTAAAGAGAATGGCGACATAAAAGTAATCGTTGATGATAGAGGATAACTCCTTGATGCTGTTGCAGGTAACATATTACCTACTAATACATCGAATCGTCAGCTTTTGGGTAATAGCATTCACCGGAAAGTCAATAAAAGAAAGGCCTACTCTTCTACTAATATCGTAAACCATATCTTGTCTACATGCCGAAACTGTTACCTGTGTAAAAATAATGTGATAATAGACAGTGAAATTGCCAGAAAAATAAAAATGGAAATGTCAGAAAATATCACTATGGAATATAAAGATGAATCGATGAAAAACAAAGCACCAGCAAACGTTACTGCCATTGATCAAACAGTCAATGAAACAAATAATACCAAAGACGAAAAGCATATTGAGCCTGTTGATGAGACACCAGTAAAAATTGTGTATGACTCAAAATGGATTAATGATTATTTTCTACTGGTTACGGACTAAGAGAAGAGAATAGCTACACTATCAAGAGGGAACATGGTGAACTATTTTATGGAACAGATTCAAAGTCTCCAAAGTTACTCAATGACATTAATAATGTATCATAATATATTTTAGTATTAATATTCTACATAGCATTATTTCATTAAAAATATTACATTGTTTTGTGTTTATTATTTTTAGAGTAAGCTAGCATATCAAACGTTTAGAATGTCTATTAAAACATCGGAGATGTAAGAAAAGAAATTTGCATACATCTATTGTCAGACATATAGGATAGCATTAACGAAATCTAGGTATCAGAATGAATAAATTCCTCATCAATATCCATTGTTGGATATGTCATTATGTCATTATGAAAAATTGTAAGTAAGTAAATAAGTAAGTAACAAACTCTTTATTGGATTCACCTCTTGGATACACAATACAGAAATTCTATTCAGGAAATTAAAAAAAATTGAACAAATTCCTTATTAACATTCATTATCGATTGAAGTCGCATCCTAGACAGACAATACAGCAATTTCACAAAATCTAAGTATAAGAGTGATTAAATTCTATATCAACATCCATTTCTTGGATACATAGGAAATAGTTGACAAAAGTGTTAGAGTGGATAAATTTTATTTATCAACATCTTTTGTCAGGTACATCGAATAAAATTGACAGAATCTAAGTGTCAGAGTGAATAATTTTTTTTTATCAACATCCTTTGTCAGATACGTCAAATAAAATTGTCAAAATCTAAATTTCAGAATGAATAAAGGATGTAATTAAAGCATTTATTCATTCTGAAATTTAGATTTTGTCAATTTTATTTGATGTATCTGACAAAGGATACTGATAAAAAAAAATTATTCACTCTGACACTTAGATTCTGTCTATTTTATCCGATGTATCTGACAAAAGATGTTGATAAATAAAATTTATTCACTCTAACACTTAGATTTTGTTAACTTTTTCCTATGTATCCGAGAAATGGATGTTGATATAGAATTTAATCACTCTTATACTTAGAGAAGATGTTGATAAAAAATCAATCTGATACTTAGATTTTGTCAATTTTATCTGATATTTTATCCCATGTATCCGAGAAAAGGATGTTGATATAGAATTTGCTCACTCTAATACTTAGATTTTGTCAATTTTATCCGACATATCCGATAAAGGATCTTATTAAAGCATTTATTCATTCTGAAATTTAGATTTTGTCAATTTTATTTGATGTATCTGACAAAGGATGTTGAAAAAAAAAATTATTCACTCTGACACTTAGATTCTGTAAATTTTATCCGATGTATCTGATAAAATTTTTTCACTCTAACACTTAGATGTTGTTAACTTTTTCCTATGTATCCGAGAAATGAATGTTGATATAGAGTTTAATCACTCTTATACTTAGATTTTGTGAAATTGTTGTATTGTCTGTCTAGGAAGCGACTTCAATCGATAATGAATGTTTGCGCGCACGTAATCTCGTCTAAATTAACCTTAAAATAGGAAATAAAGCTATGCGGTCGCTGTGGCGGGCTGGAGGGGGCATTAAATAATGGAATTTGTGAGGAAATTGCTCTGCCTTGCACATAACCACAGACAGATTGTAACTTACTTACAATTTTTTCGTAATTTCTTGAATGAAAGTTCTGAATTGTGTATACAGGAGGTGACTTCAAGAAAGAGTTTGCTACCTATTTACAATTACTTCATAATTTCTTGAATGAAATTTCCGTATTGTATATCCAATAGGTGAAAAGAAATAAAGAGTTTATTACTTACTTGCGATTTAAAAAATGAAATAGAGCTATGTCGACTTTGCATATTTTATTCAACATATCCGACAAAAGGATGCTGAAAAAGCATTTATTCACTCTCATATTTAGATTTTGTTAATTAAAATTGTTTTAACTGATAAAAGATGTTGATAAAAAATCAATCTGATACTTAGATTTTGTCAATTTTATCCGATATTTTATCCTATGTATCCGAGAAAAGGATGCTGATATATAATTTAGTCACTCTGATACTTAGATTTTGTCAATTTTATCCGACATATCCGATAAAGGATGTTATTAAAGCATTTATTCATTCTGAAATTTAGATTTTGTCAATTTGATTTGATGTATCTGACAAAGGATGTTGATAAAGAACATATTCATTCTGTTACTTAGATTTTGTCAATGTTATCCCATGTACCTGAGAAATGAATGTTGATATAGAATTTAATAGATCTGATACTTAGATTTTGTCAATTTTATCCGATATTCTATCCTGTGTAACCGAGAAAAGGATGCTGATATAGAATTTAGTCACTCTGATGCTTGGATTTTGTCAGTTTTATCCAAAATATCCGATAAAGGATGTTGTGAAAGCATTTATTTATTCTGAAACTTAGATTTTGTCAATTTTATTTGACGTATCTGACAAAGGATGTTGATAAAAAAAATATTTACTCTGACACTTAGATTCTGTCAATTTTATTCGATGTATCTGACAACAGATGTTGATAAATAAGATTTATTCACTCTAACCCTTAGATTTTGTCAACTTTCCTATGTATCCGAGAAATGAATGTTGATATAGAGTTTAATCACTCTTATGCTTAGATTTTGTGAAATTGCTGTATTGTCTTTCTAGGATGCGACTTCAATCGATAATGAATGTTAATAAGGAATTTGTTCAATTTTTTTTTAATTTCCTGAATAAAATTTCTGTATTGTGTATCCAAGAGGTGAATCCAATAAAGAGTTTGTTACTTACTTACTTACTTACTTACAATTTTTTCATAATGACATAATGACATATCCAACAATGGATGTTGATAAGGAATTTATTCATTCTGATACCTAGATTTTGTTAATGCTATCCTATGTGTCTGACAATAGATGTATGCAAATTCCTTTTCTCACATCTCCGATGTTTTAATAGACATTCTAAACGTTTGATATGCTAGCTTACTCTAAAAATAATAAACACATAACAATGTAATATTTTTAATGAAATAATGCTATGTAGAATATTAATACAAAAATATATTATGATACATTATTAATATCAATGATTAACTTTGGACACTTTGAATCTGTTCCATAAAATAGTTCACCATGTTCTCTCTTGATATTGTAGCTATTGTCTTCTCTTAGTTCGTAATCAGTAGAATAATCATTATTCCATTTTGAGTCATAGACAATTTTTACTCGTGTCTCATCAACAGGCTCGATATGCTTTTCGTCTTTGGTATTATTTGGTCCATGGACTGTTTGATCAATGGCAGTAACGTTTGCTGGTGCTTTGTTTTTCATCGATTCATCTTTATATTCCATAGTGATATTTTCTGACATTTCCATTTTTATTTTTCTGGCAATTTCACTGTCTATTATCACATTATTTTTACACAGGTAACAGTTTCGGCATGTAGACAAGATATGGTTTACGATATTAGTAGAAGAGTAGGCCTTTCTTTTATTGACCTTCCGTTGAATGCTAATACCCGAAAGCTGACGATTGGATGTATCAGTAGGTAATGTGATACCTGCAACAGTAGCAAGGGGTTGTCCTCTATCATCAACGATTATTTTTATGTTGGCATTCTCTTTGAGTGCAATCATCTCTGGAGATCTCAATCTCGCATAACCACCAACATAGGAGTTGAATTTTTTCGGTATTCCAAAGAAATTTAAGTCCTTTCTATTTAAACACTGCTTTCTTTTATTACCAGTAGTATTGTAACTTGCGCTGTTTTTACAGTTTTGACTAGGTAACCTTTAGATTGTCACTGCTAAGGAAAAACTGTTAACCGTACGAGCTTAATTAAAATGCTTCATCATTACTTTTTTTAAAGATATGCCTTGTGTGTTTATCGTTCAATTGCGTAAAAAATACTGAGTTAATACATGGAATAAACTAGATAGTGTCGATAACTGGCCAAAGAGTACCAATGGGAAAGTTGCATCGTGTCTCTGAGAAATCATAGAGTACAATTGATAGAGCTGTAAGCATATTTTGTTATTTTAAGAGACGTACAAAATGAAAAAATAAAAAAAATAAAGTTGAATAATTTCGAAATTAAAAAAGAAAAAAATTGTATGTTTTTATGAAAAAAAAATATTGAATTAGAGCCATCAGTCCTCATCATTATGAGTATCCAAAACTGGACTTAAGTTTTACATTTGAAGTAGAGAATTGTATTTTCCATAATTTTCTTACATGAAAGTTGAATGAAATTTCGGTATTGTGTATTCAAGAGGTGAAGAAACTTTTTTTATAATTTAATTTCTGATTGCTGGGGACAACAGAGTCTCTCAAACCCCGTAAAGCTATTTTAAAAGGTACACAAATTATTTATTTAACAGAAATCCTCGCTTTTTCAATGATCACCAAGTAGTGAAAAAATCACGCAGAATAAAACAACAGAGTCTCTCAAACCCCGTAAAGCTATTTTAAAAGGTACAAAAATTATTTATTTAACATAAATCCTCGCTTTTTTAATGATCACCAAGTAAAGAAAAAATCACACAGAATAAAACAACAGAGTCTCTCAAACCCCGTAAAGCTATTTTAAAAGGTACAAGAATTATTTATTTAACTGAAATCCTCGCTTTTTGAATGATCACCAAGTAAAGAAAAAAAAACACACAGAATAAAAGTTACTGAAAAACTATTGCATTAAAAAAAATAAATTAAATTTATCATACAACCTAAATTATTTCATCAGATTGGCCAGCACTCATAAACGATCCTTTTGAAATTCTGCTAACAACATCGATTCTCAAGGTAAAAGTTTGAATCAAACACTTTTAGCATATCGAGTGTCCTTACTGAAAAACTACTGCATTAAAAAAAATAAATTAAATTTATCATACGACCTAAATTATTTCATCAGAAGCGCCAGCACTCATAAACGATCCTTTTGAAATGCTGCTAAAAACATCGATTTTCAAGGTAAAAGTTTGAATCAAACACTTTTAGGATATCGAGTGTCCTTACTGAAAAACTATTGCATTAAAAAAAAAAAAAATTTTCATACGACCTAAATTATTTCATCAGATACGCCAGCACTCATAAACGTTTCTTTTGAAATTCTGCTACCATCATCGATTCTCAAGGTAAAAGTTTGAATCATACACCTTTAGCATATCGAGTGTTCTTACTGAAAAAATACTGTATTAAAAAAAAAAAAAAAAAAAAATTATCATACGACCTAAATTATTTCATCAGATACGCCAACACTCATAAGCGATCCTTTTGAAATTCTGCTAACAACATCGATTCTCAAGGTAAAGGTTTGAATCAAACACTTTTAGGATATCGAGTGTCCAAGGATGTTGATAATGAATTTTTTCATTCTTAAATTTCAATTATGTTAATTTTACTTGATGTATCTGACAAAGGATATTGATAAAACAAAGTTATTCACATTGACGCTTAAATTCTGTTAATTTTCTCCTCTGTACCCGACAAAAGGATGTTGATATATAATTTAGTCACTCTGATACTTAGATTTTGTCAATTTCACCTGACATATCCAATAAAGGATGTTGTTTAAACATTTATTCCTACTAAAATTTAGATTTTGTCAATTTTATTTGTTGTATCTGACAAAGGATGTTGATAGAAAAATTTATTCACTCTGACACTTATATTTTATCAATTTTATTCGATGTATCTGGCAAAGGATGTTGTTAAAAAAATATTCACTCTGATACTAAGATTTTGTCAATTTTATCCGACATTTCCGACAAACGATGTTGATAATCAATTTACTCATTCTGAAATTTTGATTTCGTCCATTTTATTTGATGTATCTAACAAAGGATGTTGATAAAAAATTTATTCACTCTAACAATTATATTTTATCAATTTTATTCGATGTATCTGGCAATAGATGTTGATAAAAAAAAAATTTGTCGCTCTGATACTTAGATTTTGTCAATTTTATCTGACATATCCGATAAAGGATGTTGTTAAATAATTTATTCATTCTTAAATTTAAATTTTTTCAATTTTATTTGATGTATCTGACAAAGGATGTTGATAACGAATTTATTCACTCTGGGACTTAACGAAAAATGGACTTAAGTTTCACATTTGAACCAGAGAATTGTATATTCCATAATTTTCTTACAAAAAACTATAGTTTACGGTCAAAAACCCTAATTAGCTCGAATTTTAAAGAAATAGTTTTATTTTTCGATCCATAAATGGACTTAAGTTTCACATTTGAATCAGAGAATTGTATTTTCCATAATTTTCTTACAACAAACTAAATTTTACGGTCAAAAACCATAATTAGATCAGATTTTACGGAAATAGTTTTATTTTTATATCCAAAAATGTACTTAAGTTTCACATTTGAACCAGAGAATTGTATTTTCCATAATTTTCTCAGAAAAAACTAGAGTTTACGATCAAAGAACCCTTATTAAATCAGATTTTACAGAAATAGTTTATTTTTCGATCCAAAAATGGACTTAAGTTTCACATTTGAAAGCTAGGATCGTAATGAATGATACTTGTTATCAGAAAAAATGTCAATTGCCAAAAAAAAGGAAAAAAAATCAAAAAAATAAAATGGGGGGGGGGGTCAAAAAGTTGGAGGGGAGGGGGCACCCTTCGAGTTTGGGGATAGGGTACCTTTGGCGGGTTGATGTCTCTGCTGATTAGGGTCATTGGTGCTTATGATCCTTGATGATTCGTACTCACATACACCTTACTACTTGATTTGCAAGGATTTCTATGGTTTGTTCTGAATTTCTTTATTTAAATTATTTTCTTGCCATCTACATCTCTCTTAGTATCAACTTTTTAGTATACTATAACGTTGGCCCCTATTTTAAACTGACAACATTGTTCAAAGACAACTTGTGTATTATACAGAACACATCGAAGAAGTAAAGCTAGGTCAACTCACAATGTCATTCTATCATCATTAACCATTTTCATTGATTGATGTTGTCTCAAATTTATAACAAATTGCATGAGTTAACAACCCTGAGGGGTTACCTTAACTGAGAATTAGTTTAACCCTTTTTTTCACCTTAATAGGATCAAATTCGCAAATCCTATCTACCGACACATTCATATCAAACTATTATTGGCTAAAGGCAATTGTCCACAAAAATCAGAAACCGCTCTTGATAGCACAGACTTCAAAGAAATGGAACTGTGGATAACACATGGGTGATAGACAGCTTTCCCTACAAAACCATTCCTAAATACGAAATTTGACAATCTCTAGTTTTCGATTTAAAAAAGTAAAGCGTAATACTCACTCTCTTTGAAAAAACCAAACCAGACTATACCCCCCAAACAAGATTATACCCACCAACCCAGATGATACCCCCAAAAAAAGCCTTTCCCCTCAAACAAAGACTATACCCAAAAAACCAGAATATACCCATAAAACAAATAATTACCCACACCAACAAATTACGCTCCCCACAGTAGATTTCGCCGACCACACCAGTCTTATTGGCCTTGGTAAGTCAATGCACCCAAATAGCCCAGGACGGAACGTAGTCTAGGCAAATAGCATGGAGATTCCTATGTGTCTACGCAAAGTATAACCTAGATCTCTACTTACAAGATTGTAAGGAGTCATACTACAAAGTAACTTATCAATTGAATTTAATGCAGATAAAATCGCCAAAAACCTTAAAGAACAAAAACTGGATAAACATGACCTATATTAGCAAATTCTTCCAAGCAATTGGTAAAACATTTCCCGAATAAAAAACTTGTGACTTTAAGAAATTATTTCGGGAATGGGTTAAGTTTGCAAAACAACAAAAGCAAGTAACCTAGGTTAAAACAACAAAGAATTCAATAAATAATAGAGTCCAATAGATTATAAAGTTGAAACCATGAAAATTCTAGGTGGAAGATAAGGGCCGTAAGAAGAAGTTTTTTTTCTTCATAAAATTAAAAGAGACTCCCCCAACTTCTGCATTGATATATTGAACAGGGAGAAGTGTATTTTGCACAGTACAATTTCCCGTTACTTATAACTGTTCAATCTTGGACAGCTAAATGATAAAGATGTGTGTGTCATACCTTTTAAAACCTTAGTATTCCCTATTTTTCGTTCACAGAAGGCGCCACTGAATCCAGTCTTGCATGAGCAGATGTTCTTAGAAGATCCAATTACGTACCTAAAAGGATACAAATAAAGACAAGAAGGTAGATACTTTTCAAATATTCAAAATCTTTTCAATGCTTCCAGTAAACGATAAGTTATTCAAGTTCAAGTTCCATTTATTTCCATAAAATAACAATAACAGAACAGCATTCCAAAGGGCCTTATGGCCCGTTATTTGGGAAACGACCGCAATAAATTAATAATGTTAAAACCGGAAACATTCATACTAAACAACGCCTAAGTATAAATCTTAAAGAAAAAAAAAATCAATTCACCAACAGTCCCCACGAAACGCTGATCCTCCTATCACCCGACAATCAAAAACAAATCAAAAATTGTCTACGTCATCGTGGATCCAGCACTAAAAAATAACTCCCCAAAAATTAAAAAAAAACTCCTTAAACACCAAAAATTTATTTAATATTTACCCTTAATAAAAAAAACTGCCTCTTAAAGGAACCAAGCGTTTGTGACTGCCAGCTTTCAACAGGAATTAAGTTCCAATCACGCCCCACAGTCACGGCTAGACCGAAGTCTGAACAAACCGAGGAAGTAGCCGGAATCATCATATCCTCCCAGTTACGAACTCTGTACAAATTTACTTCCCTTAGTAGTTTAAGTACTCCAGAAATTCAACATGGGATATCTTCGTGGATGTATTGATATGCCAACAAAGATAGAGATATAACATAAATATCCTTCATCTTTAGGAAAGCAACAGGAGTGTATGTAGTCGACTGGAGGACTCTTGCCACTTTTTCTTGAAGATGGTGAACAGAAGCAAGCATAGAAGGAAATGTAGACATTTACAGAAACGAACAATAACGCATCTAAGGATAAATAAGAGAGAAACATAAAAGACGGAGGATCGAACTCCTAATAAAAGACGGACTAAAAAAAACTCCAAGGATTCGCACATATTGATCTGGAGGGGAGAGGGCGACTTATGGAGCCTCTTACTGTACGAAGCTCAGTTATTGTGGGGCAGCTCATACCTGTACGAGAAAAAAAAATAAGAAGTTATGACTTATTAAAATTTAAAGCTAGTACATTTAGGTAAAACTAATTGAGCATCTTCTCTTATTGCTTGAAGTTCTAATGTAAGGGATGATATATCCGGAGCTGCAACACCTAAAGTAAAGTCATCTGCAAATGTTATCAATTCTTCTCGATTATCAGACGTGAACACCGACACAGTCTGAGAGTAAAATTTATGACACAACCTATAGTGGACATTGGTAATTAGGATGTTAAAAATTCGGCAGAGGTCGTTCACATAGATGAGGAAGAGGGTTGGCCTAAGAATAGAATTTTGGGGTACTCCGTATTCAATTGGAACTTGCTTGTCTGCATCTTCCGTGGCAATAGATCTGTCAGTGAGGTATGATGAGAACCAAGACAATGCCTCCCCCTGCACACCATGATAAGAAAGCTTACCAATGAGGATCTTATGAGGAAGGCTCTTTTTACACCAAGAAAGATGGCTGCAGGAACGAGATTAGAATCTAAAGATTGTCGCATAAACTGAAGAAGTGTATTGCAAGCGTATTCTGTAGAATGCTTTGCGCCAAAACCCAAACTGATGCTGATGGAAAAAAAAATTACTTCAAGAACTATCACCAGATCTTTGAGCATTGGCCTTTCAAATATCTTAGAGAACACTGACAGAAAATAGATCGGCCTGTAGTTCCAAGGGTCCTCACGATCACTTCCTTTAAAGAGAGCTATCACACGTGCCAGTTTAAGACGTTGGGGAAATAGTCCTAGTTAAAATGACTGGCTAATCAAATAGCAAAAAGGGTGATAATTGATGGAAATATATGTTTGATTATTTTAGCAGAAATTTAATCAAAACCTTCTAAAGAATTCTTTGAAGACTAAACAATATTCATAATTTCCAGCTCTGTAATCCGCTCAAAAACCATTGATTTCAAGCACGGAGGACCTAGGAACTGCTTCCAAAACTGTGACTCAGAACAATAAGCAACGCTATTAGCAGTTTTTTCCTATCTCCGCAAAGAATTTGTTTATCTGATGTCGTACTTGGCCTTCTTCTGTAAATAGGGATACTTTAATGACTATGACGTAAGAACAAGGTCGCTATGCAAAAAAGTAAAAATTATGCTGCAACCCCAACGTATGACATACAGCCATGCAGAGCCGCATTCGTCCCTAAAGATACATCAGTGGCGGATCTGGGATTTTTTTTAGGAAGAGAGGGCGCAAAATGGGTTGATCCGATAAAGTTGCGGTAGGAGCAAGTTTAATTAACGCAAACAGGCGTTAATTAAGTAAATTACACTATTTTAGACTATATTAGGGGGGTGCGCGCCCCCGCCCACTGGATCTGCCACTGGGATACATTAGTTTAGAAGACAAAGTTTTTCTGATGGAAGTAAAAGAGTGAGGGTGAAACTTAAACCAAAATATCAGTGAAACTTAAATCATTGAATATTTCAATGATCCTCATGATAAAGTAATATATAGAGTTTATAATAGTAAGTTAAATGCTGCACTCCGACTGGCTAAGGTAGAATATTATAAGGTTAAATTTAAAAAAGTTGAGGGTAACCCGAGTAAGACTTGGAAATTGATTAAGTCGGTGACTTGCCCTGGTAGCGTCTTGATCCGTCCAGATAATATGGGAATGAATAATAATGTTGCAGATGAGATGTGTAATCACTTCGCTACTATTGGGCGGCGTGTGTCATCATCGGTGCCAGTATTTGATCAAGATGGAGATTTTCGTCAGTTCCTACCTGATGATTGTGATGTGTCTGCGTACCTTAAATCTGTAACTATTGATGAGTTATTTGATATTAAAAATAATATGAAAAATGGTGCATCAGGAGGCGATTTTATTTCGTTGAAGGTTTTGAAGTCGATTTTACCTGTTATATATAGTCATTTTTTATGACTGATAAATAATTGTTTAAAATATGGAATATTTACCGATTGTCTAAAGTGCGCGAATGTTATACCGATATTTAAAGGAGGGGATAAGAATTGTTTCAGTGATTATAGACCGATTTCTTTACTGCCATTTATTTCTAGAGTGTTTGAAAAGTTGATTCATAGTAGGATGGTAAGTTTTTTTGAGAAAAGACAATTTTTTAGTTCTAGTCACTTTAGGTTTAGGAGTCATCATTCTACAGAGCATGGATTTTTGTTTTTAACAACTTTTATTAATGATGCTTTAGACAAGGGTCTGAAGATAGCTTCGATATTTTTGGATATTACTAAAGCATTTGACTCTGTTGATCATGATATACTAGTTCAAAAGTTATATAGTAGTGGTATACGTGGTGATTTTTTAAATGTGATAGTTAGTTTTCTTAGTGGAAGGACTCAGTGTGTCGTGATGGATGGAGTTACATCTAAAATTGAATATATTTCGATTGGAGTACCCCAGGGTTCCGTTTTGGGCCCTTTGTTGTTTTTGGTTTATATTAATGACCTTTGTAGAGGTTCAAGTAATGTGTCTTGTTCTTTAGACCTTGATACTTACGGTACTAAAGGAATTCTAACATGTTTTGCTGATGATGCCCATTTCACCGTAGCTGCTAGAACTGAAAATGAGTTGATGACTATATTGAAACAAGGTATTTCTTCGATTGAAAAGTGGATGCGAGTAAATAAATTGAAACTGAATCATAATAAGTCAAATTTTTTGATTTATGGTAGAATTACTGGACATTATCCATGGATTAATAGTATAGAAGTAGGGCACCATACTATTGTAAGATCTACTAGTACTAGATACCTTGGTGTTATAATTGATGAAAGCCTTAGTTTTAAAGACCATATTGCATCTGTTAACAGCAAATTGTCTCGTAATATTGTTATTATGGGTAAACTTAGGTATCTTTTTCCGTGTGAAATTCTGAGAATGTTGTATTTTTCTATGGTTCACCCATATCTCATTTACTGTTGTATGGTTTGGTCGAAAACATTCGTAACTCACCACCATCCGCTCTGCGTAACACAGAATATGGCAATTAGAGTTCTTTATGGTAATCACATTGACATATCTGTATCGGTGAGGCATCTTTACCGCGAGTAGAAAATTCTACCGTTAGCAGGAATATGTGTATTTTATAATGCTCTGTTTATGTTTAAATATTTAGCTTCGGAGTTACCATCATGTTTTTCAGGAATGTTTAGTCTTGCGTCTACTACTCACGATCATTTGACAAGATCTCCTCAGTTGGTGCGAAGACCAGCTATTGTCACGTCTAGGTCTAGGTTTTCAACTTGCCATGTTGTTTCGTTAGTTTGGGAGAGTTTGCCAGAGGATTCGAGGAATGTTGGGGATTTGCAGAAATTTCGTAAGTTGCTAAAGAACCATTGTTTTGATGTGTAGATTTTGAATGGATTATTCCACGCCACTTAAGTTTTGTTTTTGAGGAGGGTTTAGTTGCAGCTGAATATGATTATAATTATTATAATTTTGTTGGGTGTTGTTTGGAGGTTCGTTGGTTTTCGGGTCCGGTAAGTTGAGCTCTAATTATGTTTTTTTTTTTTTTTATTTTTTTTTTTTTTTTTTTTTTTTTTTTTTTTGGTTTCTTGGTTTTTTTATTTATTAGGTGGGTTTTCTCCCGCACAAGCATTGCTTCAGGGAATCGATGATGTATATATTTTTTTTTTTTTAAATAAACCCATTGTTACTTAAAAACAAAAATTAATCCCTAGTAGTTTGTGGAACGTATATCTGCAAAACTAGCTCAATTAAATGGACTTGCGATATTTCCCTACATTTTTAGATTTCTGAAAAAACTAGCACTTCACTGAAAACATCAAACCCATCCGAAAAAAAAGGATGCTCTCAAAGGAGTGTGAAAGTTCACTAGCATGCAGAGAAAAACTCATTCATAAGACTCTCAATAGCCTTTCACCAGCGATTATATTGAAAATGTTTAATAAAGAATTTAAATTCTCTAAGAAACCCACGCAAGCTCAGTCTCAGCAAAGAGCTAGGTTTTGAGAAGTCGACAAATGTAGGGAAGTATCATGAGTCAATTTATTTGAGCTAGTTTTGTAGACATTTGTTCCATAAATTCTGAAAAGAGATGTCTGTTCGTATAAAATTTCAACTCCGCCCTTTACTTCCATCAAGAAAATTCTGTTTTCTAAATTAATTTTTCTTCGTTTTTATGTTTCTTAATTGTGTGCAGGAAACCTCACAAAAAGATCTTCGTCTAACTTGGGCGATGAAACTTGATAGTCAACATCAGTTTTGTTAAAACTGGGCATTAAATATAGGTTTTACTTCCCACTTCTCTTACACCTTACCGCAAAACGTTTATAACTTGTGGTAGGGATTTGTCATATGTCAGAATTTTTTAACATAAGGTTCAATCACTTAGCGTATACTGTCAGGAAAACTCGAGAAAAGGTGCCGGTTGTATTTATATTTTCATTCCTAAATTCCTTGCACCGATTTAATCAAAATCATGAACTCGAAATCCTCCAAAAAAGGTGTAATTTTTTCCTTTTAAGCAGGGATAGGGGTCCTTTATCAGGCATATGCACATTTGGTCCACTTCTCTTATACCTTACCGCAAAACGTTTGTAACTTGTGGTAGGGATTTGTCAAATGTCAGAATTTTTTAACATAAGGTTAAATCACTTAGCGTATACTGTCAGGAAAACTCGAGAAAAAGCTCTGGTTATATTTATATTTTCATTCCTAAATTCCTTGCACCGGTTTAATCAAAATCATGAACTCAAATTCTTCCAAAAAAGGTGTAATTTTGCCCTTTTAAGCAGTAATAGGGGTCCTTTATCAGGCATATGCACATTTGGTCTACTTCTTTTATACATTACCGCAAAACGTTTGTAACTTGTGGTAGGGATTTGTCAAATGTCAGAATTTTTTAACATAAGGTTCAATCACTTAGCGTATTCTGTCCGGAAAACTCGCAAAAAAGCGCCGGTTATATTTATATTTTCATTCCTAAATTACTTGCACCGTTTTAATCAAAATCATGAACTCAAATTTTTCCAAAAAAGGTGTAATTTTGCCCTTTTAAGCAGTGATAGGGGTCCTTTATCAGGCACATGCACATTTGGAAACGTTTGAAAGTGGCAAAAATAGGCAGTAGTATGCTATTAAGGCTTCCGACAACAGGCCTCCCCGAATTTCTACAACAGGCCCTGTTACGCCACGACATCCCTGGCATAATTTCCGAGATTCCAGGTGTTCCAATATTTTTTTTAGTTTTTCCATATGATTAATCTAACTTCTCTAGTATGGTCGGGATATTTAACAAGTAGCAGTACTAAGTAATTCTAAGTGGAGCTCCTAGTCCATCGCACTTAGGCAATGAGGTCACCTGGCAGGCTTCCCGGAATTCCAGGTTTTCTTTAAAGGGAACACAGCTGGCAAGATTCCCGTGATTCTAGGCGTTCCAACGTTTTACCTAGCAACCACCATTTTGTCACGATTCACGCCCATTTTTGGCACATCTATTGTTTTCTTGTATTATCCTCCATTCGTCCCACTATAAATAGAAGCCACGATTCGCAGTCATTTTTTGTCAAGTCTGTTGTTTTCTGGAAGACACCCTAGTTTCCCGTGACCAGGTGTAGTATGAATGACGCATTTTTATGTGACAAGCTGAATTTCAGGAACCCGTGGGGAATCCCCGCTTGTAACTGAACACGGCAAACGCGTGTGTTGCGTAATGACTGAGTCTTATGTAAGGACGGCAAAAACCTTGCGTAATGACGGTACACATCCTATATAATGACGGCGCACACCTTACGTAATGGCAGCACACCTTACCTAATGCCAGTGCACACATCACAGTCACATAAAACTATATTGACATTCTGTTTTTCGTCTAAACATTCAAGGCATATTTTTCTTTCTTTTAATTTAATGGTGACGCACGCTTTAAGCAAGGACACCACTGCGTATCTTACGTAATGATGGCACACACATCACTGTCACATAATACTTTTTTGGGATTTTATTTTTCGTCGAAACGTTCATGGCGTTTTTTTCTTTAGTTCTTTGTCATCACTAGAACTCGAATGATCGATTCCCTTCCAATAGAAAAGCGCCTCGAGCATCAGGACCAACAAGCTATTTCGAAAATTCAGTATCAAGAACTACATTCGAAAATTATCCTATCACACGCAAGGAGATTTCCAATTTTTCGCACACGCTAGAATGTCATCTTTCGTGCACCTGAGACAATTGACATGAAGACAGAAAAGATCTATATTCAGACTTTATTATTCTTAATGTATTTTTAGTGATAAAAGACAGAAGGGTTGCTTAAATTGTGTAAAGACCTAGGTATTAGAGACACGCCCTAAAAAATATATCCAAAGGATTAAACTTATTGTAAAAAAAATCCATTAATAAAAAAAATTACAACAATATTAAAATAATGAAAAGGCAGTTAAAAACACAAAAAAAAATAAAACGTGAAAAACATGACAAATGGAAAAAAATATATTGGAATAGAAGAAAGGTATAGTTCCTAGCAGGTAACTCCAGGCAGAGTGGACTTGTTGTTATGTCTGTCTTAGAAAAATGGTCCACCGCTTAGCAAAACTTAGTCTTAACTAGTCGAAAGAGAGAGTTTAGTAATTTGTTTGGCTGAATGGAGTCGGAATTGGACTCGGCGAATTGCAAGTGCCAGGAAACAGAGGTGAAATCGGTTGTAAATTACAAATCAAGTTAAAAGAACCCTTGTTTTCTTGGTATTTCAAAGAGCCCTTAACGAAAATACAGAGTTTTTTTTAGCCGAGACATGAATATTTCATACCACCGTGACAATACGCACATTTGAATAATACTTTCTCATCACCCCCAAAGACATTTTCAGATATTTTGTGTTAAAATTATGTTTTTAATCCATTGGTTCGAATTTCTTGCAAGCCTCGACTTTCATAATAACCTACAAAAGACACCACGCCACCACGAAATTACACGTCTCTCCTCTTACAATCCGCGTGACATTGAACAACAGAAATTGGAATTTCATTACCAGAACGTGACACTCCAAGTAATTCACGCTACATTACCACACTCTTACTGCTCTGCGGCACCATGCGAGACCCTTCATTTTCATTTTAAGTGCCTTATAGAGTTTGAACGAATTCAATGGATATATTTTCAATTCCTATTATTTCCCAAGGATTCCCAGCCCTGTGCCACACTATTACTACTCTGCAGCACCCTCTGACATCTCATTATTATTCCTAGGACATTTTTCAGACATTTCTTGTCAAACATTATGCTTTCAATCCATTGATTTGAATTTTTGGTGAGCCTGGACTTTCATAATAACCTACAAAAGATACCCCACCACCATGACATTACACGCCTATTCTCCCCCCTGCCATCCACTGGGCATTGAAAAGCGGAACTCGAAATTTCATTACCAGAACGTGATACTCCAAGCGATTCATGCCACAGTACCTCACTCTTACTGCTCTGTGGCACCTTGCAATACCTGTCATAAACATTTTAAGCGTCTTCTAGCGTTTGAACATCTTCAAGAGATATGCTCGTATTTTCCAACGATTCTCAACCCTATGCCGCACTATTACTGCTCTGCGGCACTTTATGACATCTCATCATTATTCCTAAGACATTTTTCAGACATTTCTTGTTAAATATTATTCTTTCAATTCATTGATTTAAGTTTTTTTTTCGAAAGACAAGTCTTTCATAATAACCTCCAAAACACTCCACACCAATATGGCATTACATGCTGTCATGCATTTCATTACCATAACGTGACACTCTAAGCGATTCCTGGCACTGTGCCACACTATTACTACTCTTTAGCATTCTTCTGATATCACATCGCCATTTCTAAGGCATCCTTCAGACATTTCTTGTTAAAAATTATACATTCTAACCATTGATTCAAGTTTCTACGAGGCAAGCCAATCATGCTAACCTGCAAAACACTCCCACACCACCACGCCATTACACGCCAGCCATCCAAGTGACATACCCCCTCATCACCCTTAGGATATTTTCAAACTTTTCTCTCCAAAAATAAGCTTATGAATCTAAATTAAACACTATATTATTTTTAACAACATGACTTGATTTCCTTAGAAGTAACAAGTTTTTTCTTAAGACTAAAAAAGGTTTTAGTCAATTTTATCAAATTTATCTCGGAAGTAACAGGTGCTTCTTAATAATAACAAATTTTTTCTAATATCAGCAAGTTTTCCGTCAAAGATAACAAATTTCTTTTAGAAGTAACAATTTTCTGATCATGCTAACAAGTTTCCTTTTAGAAGTAACAAGTTTTTTCTTAATACTTACATAGTTTTACTTAATACTAACAAATTTTTCTTAGAAGTAACAACTTTTTCCTAATAATTAACAAAGTTTTACTGTATACTATCAAATTTCTCTTGGATGTAACAGGTTTTACTTAATAGTAAAACATGTTTTCTAATAGCAGCAAGTTTTTCGTCAAAGATAACAAATTTCTCTCAGAAGTAACAATGTTCGGTTTACGCTAACCCGTTTTCTGTGAGAAGTAGCAAGTTTATCTTAAGATAAACAGTTGTTTCTTAGAATTAACAAGTTTTTACTTAATACTAACAAATTTTGACTCGATACTAACAAATATTTTCTTAGAAGTAATTTCTTAATACTAACAAAGTTTTACTTAAAACTATCAAATTTCTCTTAGAAGTAATAGGTTTTTTCTTAATAGTAATAAGGATTTTTTCTAATAGCAGAAAGTTTTCCGTGAAAGATAAAAAATTTATCTTAAAAGTAACAATTTTGTTTACTCTAATAAGTTTTCTGTTAGAAATAGCAAAATTTTTATAGCAATAAAAAAAATTCTAAGAAGTAACAAGATTTTTCTTAAAACTAACAAAGTTTTACTTAATACTAACAAACTTTTTCCTAGATATAACAACTTCTTCCTCGAGAATAAAAAAGTTTTACTTCGTAATATCCAATTTCTCTTGGAAGTAACAGGTTTTTATTAATAGTAACAATTTTTTTTAACAACAGCAAGTTTCCATTAAAATATTACAAATTTCTCTTAGAAGTAACAACTTTCTGTTTATGCTAACCAGTTTTGTGTTAGAAGTAGCAAGTTTTTCTCAACATTAACAAATTTTTTCTTAGAATTAACAGCTTTTTTCCTTAATACTAAGAAAGTTTTACTTAATACTAAAACAGGTTTTTAATTAATAGTTAGAATCTTTGCCTAATAGCGACAAGTTTTTCGTCAAAGAAAACAAATTTCTCTTAGAAGTAACAATTTTCTGTAGTAACAACATGTAACAACATGTTTTCTCTTAGAAGTTGCAAGCTTTACTTAAATCTAACAAATTTTTCCTTAGAAGTAACAAATTGTTTCCTTAATAGTAACAAAGTTTTACTTAATACTCAAAAATTTTCTTAGAAGAAACAATTTTTTAATTAATACTAACAAAGTTTTACTTAATAATATAAGATTTCTCTTGGGAATAGCAGGCTTTTCTTAATAGTAAGAACTTTTTTCTAATTAAGGCGAGTTTTCCTTCAAAGATAACAAATTTTTCTTAGAATTAACAATTCTTTGTTTACACTAACAAGTTTTCTGTTAGAAAAACTTGTGAACTACATTAACTTAATTACTTTCAAGTTAGGTACATTTAATTTAGGTTAGCACAAGTGCTCATGCATAAACATAAAATTGTGACTTCTGAGAGAAATTTATTATCTTTGACAGAGAACTTGCTGCTATTAGAAATAATTTGTTACTATTAAGAAAACCTGTTACTTCCAAGAGAAATTTGATAGTATCAAGTAAAAATTTGTTATTATTCGGGAAAAACCTGTTACTTCTAGAAAAAAAAATTAGTATTAAGTAAAACTTTGTTAGTATTAAGGCAAAACTTGTAACGTTTAATAAAAAATTTGTTAGTGTTAAGAAAATTGCTACTTCTAACTTAAAACTTGTTGGTGTAAACAGAAAATTGTTACTTCTAAGAGAAATTTGTTATCTTTGACGGAAAATTTGCTGCTATTAGAATAAAGTTCTTGCTATTAAGGAAAATCTGTTACTTTCAAGAGAAATTTGATACTATTAAGAAAAAATTTGTTAATATCAAGGAAGAAGTTGTTACTTTTAAGAAGAAACTTGTTACTATTAAGAAAAACTTGCTACTTCTAACAAAAAACTTGTTAGCGTAAATAGAAAATTATTACTTCTAAGAAAAATTTGTTATCTTTGACGGAAAACCTGAAGATATTAGAAAAAATTTCTTACTATTAATAAAAACCTGTTACTTCAAAGAGAAGTTTGATAGTATTAATTAAAAAAGTGTTAGTATTAAGGAAAACTTGTTACTTCTAAGAAAAATTGTCAGTGTTAAGAAAGTCTTGCTACTTCAACCGAAAACGTCTTAGCGTAAACAGAAAATGGTTACTTCTAGTATTAAGTAAAACTTTGTTAGTATTAAGGAAAAGTTGTTAATTCTAAGAAAAAATTTATTAGTATTAAGTAAAGCCATGTTACTATTTAAAAAAACTTGATACTTCTAACAAAAATATTGTTAGTGTTAAAGAAAACTTGCTACTTTTAACAGAGAATTTGTTAGCACTAACATAAAATTGTTACTTCTAAAAGAAATTTGCTATATTTGACAGAATACTTTCTGCTATGAGAAAAAATTTCTTACTATTAAGAAAAAACCTGTTAATCCTAAGAGAAATTTGACAGTATCATGTAAAATTTTGTTAGTATTAAGAGAAAAAGTTGTTACTTCTAAGAAAAAAATTTTTTGTGCTAAGAAAAAGTTCCTAGTTCTAACAGAAAACTTTTTAACATAAATAGAAAATTTTTACTTGCAAGAGAAATTTGATAGTGTTAAGTAAAACTTTGTTAGTGCTAAGGAAAAAGTTGTTACTTATAAAAAAATTTTTAGTATTAAGTTAAATCTTTTTAGTATTAAGGAAGGACCTGCTACTGCTTAAAAAAATTTAGTGTTAAGAAAAACTTACTACTTCTAATAGAAAAATTGTTAGCATCAGTAGAAAATTGTTACTTCTAAGAGAAATTTGTTATCCTTTATGGAAAACTTGCTTCTAATAGAAAAAAATTCTTACTATTAAGAACAACCTGTTACTTCCAAGAGAAATTAGATAGTATTAAGTAAAACTTTGTAAGTGTTAAGAGAAGAAGCTGTACTTCCAAGAAATTTTGTAGTACTAAGTAAAACTTTGTTGGGATTAAGAAAAAGCTTTTTACTTCTAAGAAAAATTTGTTAGTGTTAAGAAAAGCTTGCTACTTCTAACAAAAAACTTGTTAGAATTAACAGAAAATATTTAATTCTAAGAAAAAATGTGTTATTTTTACGGAAAACTTGCTGCTATCAGAAAAAAATTTGTTACTATTAAGAAAAAATATTACTTCCAAAATAAATTTGCTATTATTGAGTAAAACTTTTGTTCGTATTAAGAAAAAACTTGTTACTTCTATCAAAATCAAGTCCCGTTGTTCGAAAATATATAGTTCTTAATTTAGATTCATAAGCTTATTATTGGAGGGAAAAGGTTGAAAATATCCTAGGGGTGATTAAGGGGCGTGTCATATGGATATATATATATATATATATATATATATATATATATATATATATATATATATATATATATATAGAACAATAACTTCTTTGTTTTGTACAATAACTCAAACTCAAATCGACCAGAAATTATTATTAAAGAATTAAAAAGGAAAGGAGAATAATTGGTAAGGCTGTAACACTGCATATACATGTATATAAATGTATATATAGTGGGCTGTAATAATGCAAAAGGTAAATATAAAATTGGTTTAAGAATGGAAAGAAAGACAAAGAATGAATTTACAACGATAATCAAGTTAAATTCTTTATTCTTAAAGGTGTTTATTCTTTAAAGTTCAGGAAAGGTCTGCCCATTTCATACGAAAACATTGATTGAAAACTAAACTAGCTCTTATCTCGGCTCTGAGCCAAAACAGGTAATTAGCTTTTTTCAAGTCACACAGGAACTACAATCTGAGAAAATAAATAACACGACTTTAAAAAAAAAGATAAAACTTCCAGTGGCGGATCCAGAGGTGGGGGGGGGCAAGAGGGGCGCCCCCCTAACGTAGGTCCAAAGTAGTTTAATTTACCTAATTAACGCAAGTTTGCATTAATTAATCTTGCTCCTAACGTAAGTTTATCGGATCAACCTATTTTGCGCCCCCCAAAAAATCCTAGATCCTCCCTTGAAACCATCACATCTATTCCACCAGTTATTAGAAGAGAAAAAAATTCCTTATTTTCACAAATTTCATCAACCCCCCGCCCCCGTGTTTAGAAATCCTACCTAGGCCAATCAGTTAAGTCAACAGTATATAAATAATAGATTAAGTCATAAATTATATATAAATAAAGTCATATCTGTTAGATGGGACAGTTGCAAACTACTTGGCCGGCTCACAAGGTTTTTTCTACTTTCGCAATTACGAATAATACAAATTCGAACCGTTTCTCATTGATTGATGGATACAAACTAACCCGCTAATGCTTAAAGAAGCGGGAGGAGCTTTTTGTTCGCACCGAGAATGAAGATCCAGAAATCATCTGCGGTAAAAATGCAGCTAATTATATATACAGTGGTTATAATGAAAGTCCAGGTTCGCGAAAAACTCGAATCAATAGATTGAAAGCATAATTTTTGACAAAGAATGTCAGAGAAATGTCTTGGGAATATTAATGGGATGTCAGAGGTGTTGCAGAGTAGTAATAGCGTGGCACAGGGCTGGGAATCGTTGGAAAACAAAAGCAACAGAAAATATATCAATTGAAGGTGTTCAAACGCTAGAGGACGCTTAAAATGATGATGACGGGTGTCGCAAGGTGCCGCAGAGCAGTAAGAGTGTGGCACTGTGGTGTGAATTGATTGGAGTATCACGCTCTGGTAACGAAATTTCAAGTTCCGTTGTTGAAAGGCACGCGGATGAAAGGGGGACAGGCGTGTAAAGTTGTTGTGGTGGGGTGTCTTTTGGATGTTATTATGAAAGTCGAGGCTCACTTAAAACTCGAATCAGTGGGTTGAAAGCACAATTTTTAACAAAAAATATGCGAAAATGTCTTTGAGGTAATGAGAAATAATATTCAAATGCACGTATTTTCACGGTGGTGTGAAATATTCATAGTCTTGGCTCAAAAACTCTGTATTTTCGTTAGGGGCTCACGGAAATATCAAGAAAAAAAGGATTCGTTTAACTAGATTTGTAATTTATAACCGATTCCAACTCTAATTCTCTGCACTTTCAATATTCCGAGTCCAAGTCCGACTCAATTCAGCCAAAAAAATTTACTAAACTCTCTCTTTCGACTAGTTAAGACTAAGTCTTGCCAAGCGGTGGAGCACTTTTCTAAGGAAGACATAAAAACAAGCCCGCTCCCCCTGGAATTACGTGCTAGGAGCCATATCTTTCTTCTATTCATACATCATTTTTTTCATTTGTAATCTTTGCACGTTTTATTTTTTGTTTGTTGCGGTTTTAACTGCTCTTTTATTGTTCTAATATTGTTATATTTTTTTTATTAAGGGAAATTTTATTTACAATAACCTTAATCCTTTAGATATGTTGTTTAGGATGTGTCTCTAATACCTAGGTGTTTACACAATTTAAGCACCTCTTCTATCTCTTATTGCTAAAAATACATTGAGAACAATAATATATGAAAATATAAGTTTTCCGTCTTCATATCAAGTCGCAGGTGTACGAAACATGACATTCTAGCGTGTGCGAAAAATTGGAAATCTGCTTGCGTGTAATAGGTGAATTTTTTAATGTAGTTTTCGATACAGAATTTTTAAATAGCTTGTTGGTCCTGATGCTTGAGGTGCTGTTCCATTGGAAGGGAATTGATAATTCGAGTCATAGCGAGGGCATACAACTAAAGAAAAAAACATCTTGA
The DNA here is from genome assembly GCF_049724085.1 of Artemia sp. Qi Xiang Cuo. NCBI lineage: Eukaryota > Metazoa > Arthropoda > Branchiopoda > Anostraca > Artemiidae > Artemia > Artemia sp. Qi Xiang Cuo. The sequence goes on from NC_142807.1 coordinate 36,516,408, forward strand.
ACGCTTCGACGAAGAATAAAATCCCAAAAAAGTATAATATGACAGTGATTTGTGCGCCGTCATCACGTAAGATACGCGCCGTCCTTACATAAAATGTACGCCACCATTAAGTTAAAAGAAAGAAAACAATGCCTTGAACGTTTTGACGAAAAATAGAAAGTCAAAAAAACATTATGTGAGAATGATGTGTACGCTGTCATTACGTAAGGTGCGCTGCCATTACACAAGGTATGCGCCGTCCTTACATAAGACTCAGTCATTACGCCACACCCACTTGTGTGCCATGTTTAGTTACAAGCGGGGATTCTCCACAGGTTATGAAGTCTAGCTTGTCACATACGATGGCGTCATCCACATTACACCTAGTCACGGGAATCCTTTGTGTCTTCCAGAAAACAATAGACCTGCCAAAAAATAGCTACGAATCGTGGCTTCTATTTATAATGGGACGAAGGGAGGATAACACAAGAAAACAATAGATGTGCCAAAAATGGGCATGAATCGTGACAAAATGGTGGTTGCTAGGCAAATATTAGAACACCTGTAATCCCGGAAATCTTGCCAGCTGTGTTCCCTGTAATAGAATACCTGGAATTCCGGGAAGCCTGCCAGATGACCTCATTGCCTGTTTGCGATGGACTATGAGCTCCACTTAGGATTCACTGTTATTGCTACTTGTTAAATATTCCGACCACATTAGAGAAGTTAGATTAATCATATGGAAATACTGAAACAATATCGGAACAACTGGAATCCCAAGAATTTTGCCAGGGATGTAGTTACGCAACAGGGCATGTTGTAGAAATCCAGGGAAGGCTGTTGTTGGGAGCCTTAATAGCATACTCCTATAGGCATAATTTTTCTAAACAGTAAAAGAAAAAAAAACTTCCTTTCCTGTCCATCTGTCGCTTATTTAAACACCTGCTTTTAAGGTAAAAATTCTTCTATATTTTTAAGAGAGCATTAGAGCCAGGTGAGGGAATCTCTCTTGAATTAACTCAAATATCAATTCCCGACAATCTCTGAATGCTTCACATATCTAGCTTTCACCTAGCATTCGCCTAGAAAGAGACTAATTTACCCTAGGCTTCACATTCCTTCAATCGGATTTATTTTGAATAAGTAATGCTGTTTTTCATTTTATCAGAAAACATGTTTATTGGACTTATCCGTCAATACGTGATACAAAAAGACTATTTTATTTAGGTAGACCCTCGAACGCCAAATCAAATACTCTGTTTATTTTTTTGCCATCTCTTTATGAACCTTTATCACCCAGTACCCGCCCCTTCCCAAGATTCACTTGCGCACATTATTAATAGGCCTTCTATATAAATATAAATTATGAAGTGCGAAAATATTTGAAAAACACCGAGGTTGTCCAAGTTTAAAAAAGTCCAGTGCCCTTTGGAGGGAGAAAGGGTGGAGGTAATTACTTTGGAAAAATTAATTGCAGGCTAAGGAGTATCGCCTGGAGCACGCGTGGGCAAACAAATGATAGGAAAAGCCATTAAAGAACTTTGAGATCGTGAGGGGTGATTTAAAGGAGTGGAGGTTTTTGCAAAAAGCTTTTAAATAGTTTTTAGTCGATTGATTATTTTAAGATTTTATCTCGCTGGCACCGTGGATCTTGTCTTTTCAAATTAGCTGTTGTGTGGCAGAAAACTACGTTGTTTTGTGGGGCAATCTCTTTTGTGACTTAATGGAAATCGAAAAAATATTACTTTTAAGTCAAATGAGCCCTCATATGACCTTTAACTCCTTGACCTCTGATTCAGCATGATCACGTCTTGGGAAAAAAAGAAAAATGCCCTGCGTTCAGTATGCATTGTTATAATCAATTGGAATTGATTTTGGTCACTGACAGCCAATAATAACCAATAATCTGTAAGAGAGAGATTCTCATCAAGGAAAATACCCTGGAACAGAACAAAACGATCACCACGTCTACTGAGAGAAACCCTTGAAACATGAACTTCTAAAAGTTGGGGGCAAGCCTGAAAAATTCGCAAGAAAATTAGGATGCTCGACTTAGCAACATTTAATGCCGGGCAATTAGCATAGAACCACATAAACATTCTTTTAAACATAGCAGTCACCTTACTAGGACTAGGCTCCATTCTGATCGCAGTACCAAGGGCATTGTCGTCAGTGAAGGCAACTAGAATTCCGTCATTAGAGATCTATGTTTGTGGCCAGGGATTCAGGGTGACATAGCTAACAACAAACTGTTTATTTTTATTTACAACCATAAAAACATGATCAATTATATAAATTAAGAGCAGAACTGGACCTTGTGGCACCTCAAATTCAACCTGAGACGGTGCGTTGAAAAGAGGATCCACAGATATAATCCTTCCGGGCAAATAAGAGTCAAACCTAGCGCTGGAACTCCCTTTTATGCTGTATTAAATAAAAAAAACAAGTTTTTACTTAACTGAAAGTAAGGTGCAACATTAAAACTCAAAACGAACAGAAATTATTCCGCATATGAAGGGTTGCCCTCTCCTCAATACCTTGCTCTTTACGCTAAAGCTGTTACCACACTTTAAAAAGTTTCCTATCCTAATTAAGTTTCCTATCCTATCCCTGTGTTTCAGTAGCTGTTCTTAAAAAATTGGGACAAACAGTAAAACTTTTGCGTAGAGAGCAAGATATTGAGGAGGGGGCAGCCCTTCATATACGGAATAATTTCTGTTCATTTTGGGTTTTAATGCTGCTCCTTACTTTCAGCTTGAACAAACTTGTTTTTTTATTTAATTTTTGTTGGTTTTTCAAAAAATTCAAACAAATCTGTCTCACCCTCCATGAAATATACCCCCCTACTACGGGAATATCCTCCGTGAAAATGTCATCCAATGTAAAGTAACCCCACCCCCCCCCAGTCAAGTTCCCTCCAGACAGTGCCATCCTTGCTGAAAATCCCCTTCCCCGTAAAATTTCTTGCGGGCGATTTAGCCTGATAAATCATCCTTAGCATACTTTAATTTGAAAAAAAAACTTTAATCTCTAGTCGGTTTCTCGATAACTCCCGAAATGCTCCCTTCTGTAGAAATTTCTTTCCGGGAATCACATCTCGTGGAAAATAGCCCCTGGATATTTCCTCCGGAACATCTCCACATGCAAGAATTGGCAAAGTTGGCAAAGAGAATGTAAGACAATTACAAGAGTTTTGCATTGGATTTCTGTCAAATTCCCCCAGTGTGAACTTTTCGCTCGAAAATCTACCCGTCCGCCCCCCCCCCCCGCAAAAGAAATTTCCCTCCCCAATGAACATTATCCCAATGGAATTCCAACCCAGGCACAAAATCCCCTCCATAGAAAAATTGTTTGTATACTTTCCAATTGAAAAATACTATACGTAAACAATGGGCCATTTTCATAACTTACAAGCCTCTCCCCACGGACAGTGGGGGGCATTTTACCCCTAAAGACATATCTATTGGATCTTTAAACTACAGTAAACAAAATGGTTTTTTCAATATTTTGATCATATAACTTTTGGAAATAAATGGGTGTGGGAGGGGGGCCAGTTGCCCTTCAATGTTTTTTGTCCATTAAAAGGGCACTAGAGCTTTGAATTTCCGTTCTAGTGCGTCCTCTCCTGATCTTCTAGGACCATTATTTTGATGCAATTCCCCCTGTAAAAAAAAACAAACTTGAAACAAAAAAAACAACAAAAAAAACACACATCCTTGATCTTTCTTCTGGCAAAAAAAAATACAAAATTCCACATTTTTGCAGATAAGAGCTTGAAACCTCTACAGTAGGGTGATCTTTCTTTTGGCCAAAATGATGAAATTCCACATTTTTATATATAGGAGCTTGAAACTTCTGCAATAGGGTTCTCAGGTATGCTGACCTGATGGTCTGGTTTTTATGGATATTCTTGACTTTTAGGGGGTGTTATCCCCCTATTTCAAAAAATCAGTCTATTTTTCTCAGGCTCGTAAGTTCTGATACTTAGAACTACACTGAATGAATCTTATATATTTGGAATCAACATAATAAGATGATTCGTTTGATGTGTCCATTAATATCAAAATTCAGCTTTATAGTTTCGGGTACTATTGAGCCGAGTGGCTCCTTACTTACAGTTCGTTACCACGAACTGTTTGAATGAGATGATTTAAAGAGCAGGATTAGGTGAGTCAAGGAATGGCTTTTATAATGTCCAAAAATACAGTGGCAGGAATCCGACCAGAATAAAAAGCCAAATTCAGAAAATTAAAAAGAGTAGTACAAGCATGCTCAGTCAAGTGATTGCTCGAAAGCCAAACTGAAAATAATGAAAGAAATCCTTTACTTCTAAAGAGGAAAGTAGACTATAGCTTTAGACTATAGTAGACTATAGAGGAAAGGAAAATGAAGCTTTTTGAAAAATTTTGCTAAATACAGAAAAAAAAAAGATATCGGCCGATGATTATCAGAATAACACCCAGGTCAATTTTTACATAAAACAATCACTTGTTCTTGCTCAAGTAGCCAGGAAAAACTTCCATTCTCGAAAGATAGATTTACAAGCTTTATCGAAAGAGAAATAATTGGAGGAAGCATGGATTTCACAACTTTGGTGGGTATACAATTAGAACCAGAAGACACTTAGCCTTTTAACCAACCGACAAGTCTACATATTTCAGCCTCAAGAACTCTCTCCAAGGCCATTGACTTCAAGCAAGTTGGAAGAAGATACGACTAAGGAGAGGAAATAGAAATAGGGTATATTACTGAAAAAACTGTTGTTTATTAACATTTGTAAAATAAGAGGTATACTCCTCTTGAGCGTTAAGTTCACCCTGAACAACCAAGCTATCAGCCATCAAACTTGGAGGAATACAAGAAGGCAGAGACAAAGGTTTGAGGACAAAATTAACCAATTGCAAAGTTTTCCGAATATTTTCATTGCAATTCAAAAATCGATATCGAATCGAAAAAAGCGATATTAAAACTTAAGACGAACAGAAATAAAGTCATATAATAATTCAAACTTAAAACGACCAGAAACTACTTTAAAAGAAAAATTGAAACCCAAAACGAAAAGAAATCAAAATGAAGAATCACATCTGACATAAACATAACACATACCGATATAGATAAATAATTAGATCGTGAAACTAGTGAAAATTAAAATGAATACTAAAGTCAAAATTAAAACGAACAAAAATTACTACACCCAAGCGTGTGGCTGCCCCCCCCCCCTCCTACCGTAGACTAAAGTTTATTGTGTCATTTGCCTTTTATTGGGAAGTATATATCTCTTTAACAGTGTGCTTTAATTTTTCAAAGTATCGACAAAATACAAAGTGTAATCATTATAGTAATCAACCTGACTGGAATATATTAATGAAACTGAACTAAATGTCCAACATATAATGATATTAATTCCTGGAAATCTCAGCGATTCAAGATTATCTTTAACAGTGTTTTTTTTATTTGTCAATGTTATAATTATAAAATAATTTTCAGAATACATCTTGTCTTAATTAAAGTACAAATGAGAAAATAAATTTTCATACATTTACGGTTAGGGGAGGGGGAGCAATAGCCAAACACTAGTTTGTAGTAATTTTGTTTATTGTAAGTTTGACTTGAGCATTCATTTTAATTTTGACCTGTTTTAGGATATAACTATTCATCTAATTAAGTACCTGTTGCCTTTACATTTGATGTAAGGATTAATTTTAATTTCTCTTCGTTTTGAGTTTAAATTATTCTTTGACTGTAATTTCTGGTACTTTTAAGTTAGAATTATTACAGGAGTTTATTTTTGCTCGCCGTAAGTTTAACGTGGCTCGTTACTTTTCTGTGAAAACCTTCTTTTTTAAAAAGTATTTATTTAGTTAATTTAATGCATAGAAGTATTGTGGCCTCTTATTATAGCAAATACTAGAGCGTTACGTCTCTTTTTCGGGAAGTTTTTTAAATTAATTTCTGTTCTTTTTTTATTATCCCAACGTTTGATTATTGGTTAATAAAATGAATATTTCTTCAGTTTATCAGGCTCGGCTTAAGAATTAAAATTTATGATTCAATTTAAATTCTTAGGTTGCATAAGGTTATCTGAGCGTTGTCTCTGATTACATTCAATATAATTATTGTATAAATTTCGTTCAATTTAAATTCAAGGTGTGGAACGGTCCTTGAACAAGCCTTTTGATTTAACAGTAACTCTTAGATAATATACTCGAAAGAATCTTCCTGGGAGAACGTTCAAAATACTACATATTAATGAAAAGGGAATGCGAGAACAAATATAAAACAGAAGGATCCCCCAGTTCTATTTATTTCTGACTCTTTAAAATTTTCCATTTGTTCACTGAAAACAAATATATTACAAATATTCTCTTTTATATATCCAACTTTGAAAATTAAAAATAGAAATTACAGTGAAATAAAATCTTGAATTGCTGAGTTTCAAGGAATTAATATCGTTAGGCTAAATAATAAATATTCCGTTTATTTTCATTAGTTCTTCCTAGTCATCTGGATTATTATACTTTTTTTTTTAATTTGTCATCGATGTTTTGAAAAAGTAAAAGCATAATGTTCAAGAATATATAGTTTTTAATAAAACGCAAATGAAACAACAAGCTTTATACTTTTAAAGTTAGGGAAGGGGGAAAAGGACAGTAGCCAAATTTCTGTTTGTGGTAATTTTTTTTGTTTTAAGTTTGACTTGAATATTAAATGTAATATTTACGCGTTTTAAGATTTTTTTTTATTCATCTATATTTGTACCTGTTATCTTTATTTTTGATATGATCATTTATTTTAATTTTTCTTCGTTTTGGGTTTCATTTATTCTTTAATAGCGATTTCTAGTGGCTTGGAATTTGAATTATTATAGGAATTTATTTCTGTTGGTCTTAAGTTTACTATGGCTGTTTACTTTTCTTTAAAAAACTTCTTTTTTGGAATTTTTTTAATTATTAATTTAATAAATAGAAGCCCTTTGGCCTTCTTTTATAGCCATTGGTAGAGAGTTACCCCTAACAAGACTCTTCATCACACATATTATCCCCATTGCCATTTACGCGTGAGAGTCATGGATCCTCAAAAAGATGATCAGCGTCGCCTAGCCACACTTGAGACAAAGTCGCTTTGCCGTGTTGCTGGTATTACATAACTCCATTGAGTTTCCAATATTAGGCTGCTTGAAAGCCTTATGATCAAACACACTATATTTGATCAAATTAAATTACATCCAACACCAAATCCCCCATGTGGAAAATTCTCTCTTCTGAAAATAGTCTTCGATGGTCATGGTTCTTGCCCCAGAGGTTGCCCCCCCGAAGAGATGGAAGGATAAATTCTCATAACTCTATCTGTCGCAACTCCTGCGTCTGACAAAAGAAAGACGCTCACGCATACACCACATCAATAACATTGTAAACGAAGAAGCCCCCAAAACAACCTTCAAGGACGGACGGCACTAAAGTCAAGTAAGTCAGTAAATAATCATAAATAACAGTTGTCGTTTCTGAATCAAATTAAACAAAGTTTTTCTTCATTGGAGAGTTTTTTTTCAAAGTGTGTTTTTCATTTGCATTTACTAAAGGATTAGAGAGGAGGGGTATTCAAGTGAGGTGTTTATAAACCTCCAGGTAAGGGTCTTCGTCCATGTAAATTTTAATGGCACACTTGTTTTGCTTCTCGGATTTTAAACTCAAGAAATGACATCAAATAGTGCCATTTTCATTGCCACATTGCACTTTTGGGTGGTTTATCAAAGAGAATTTATGAAAAGTTATTCTTTTCAAAACGTGTTTTTAAATTTCGGATATTATTGGCCGTGGTTTGCTCTTTACTAGGTTGCGGCCTTTGCTGAAACCATGTCAAGTTCAGACAAATAATAAGGTTTACATTTATTGTTGTTGTCTTCATTTGGTTCAGTTTTATTATCGGATACTTCATTCATTTGTATACAATATTACTTAAACAAGGTGACGGGGAGGTCACTGTTCCTTTCCTTGCGTTTGTGTTTATGAGTGTACCTACGGGGAGAGGGCCTCAAGGAGTCTATTTTTTCATCAGCATTCTTCAACTTTCCCAAAGAGGCTCATTGTATTAATATTGAGGTTGGGCAGGAAATTTACTCTCTAACTTCCATTAATTTGAAGGAATATGTTTCGACTAGGGGTTCAATGTAGGTGGGGAGGGGGCGGCAGCTCCTCTTTCACTACCGAAAGGTTTTAGTCTAAAGCAATATTGTACTCATATTTATATCTGCACACAGAACTTGGGGAGTTTTGGGGGTATCTCCCAAGAAAAATTAGTGTCCAAGAAGCCCTCGACCCTGAAAAACTAGAAAAATATATAAAAAAATCCTTTTTTGGCATTTTCGATTTCCCTGCTCCCTTCTAATTTTTTTTAGAGGTGCGGTTTTTCAGAACCAATTGCATTGAAGCAACGACTGAGGAAAACAGAGAAAAGCATCATTCACAAATGTTTTTCATTGTACTGTAATCAGCAGTTTTGTGCTGCAGAATTCAACTATGGGCAAAAGTTTTCCGAAACATAATTTGATTGGAAATACTCGAGACAAATGTTCAATCTAATATATCTAAAAGCCTAATGAAACTTTACCATTTTCCCATGGCTCTTATTCAACCGGTCATTTGCTTCGTTCTATTCTGCAGCACTTAAGTAGGAGGGACCCAATAGAGGCGGGACGTACATAATTTATTCATGTTTTTTGGTCTGTTTGTTGATGGTTATTTGATGGTTTTGTTCTGTTTGATGGTTATTTGATGTTTTTTTTTCATGGTTATATTGTTGAATGATGGTTATTTGATGTTGTTTCTGTTCTGTTTGTTGATGGTTATATGGTTATTTTATGGTTCTATTCTGTTTGATGGATATTTGAAGTTTTTTCATGGTTATATGATGATTTCTGTTCTGTTTTTGGATGTTTTTTTGATGATTATGAGTGTCGGTCAATTTGTTTGTTGTTTTCATGGATGTAGACATATGTCCAACAGCAATTGCTGGATGTTTCTTCGATGTCAACATAAGTCCAACAACAATTGCTGGATGTAGACATAAGTCCAACAACAATTTTTGGATGTTTCTTGGATGTAGACATAAGTCCAACAACAATTGCTGGATGTTTCTTGGATGTAGACATAAGTCCAACAAAAATTGCTGGATGTTTCTTGTATGTCAACATAAGTTCAACAACAATCGCTGGATGTAGACATTAGTTCAACAACAACTTGGATGTAGACATATGGAAATCTGACGGGGAATTCTAATGTATCATTAGGAGATTAAGAAACAATATGGCTTCTCTGGTCTTTAGGTCTGAGAGATAAATATTGATATTCTTTCGAAACCTTAATAGTGTAACTAGGAACACCTTAGATATATGTTCAGAAATTCAAATGAGATTAAGACAGATTGAATATATTTTAACGCAGGAAATGGTTTCTTGGGAATTTCAAATGTGACAGCGCAGGGATGCCGAAACAAAGAAACACACAGAAATTACTTTTAGGGGATTATTTCGGCGAAAACAAATAAATCAAAATTTTAGGGATTTTTCGGGTGAAACAGTTTGAGACATTTTAGAAAATGATTTAGGGTGTAACTGTGTGGTCGTTATAGTACACAAGTTCCATTTGAACAGTGTTGTAAGGTTCCCTACCCCAACCCCAAGCCCCCCCCCTCCGCCCAACTTTTTTGCCACACTTTTTAAACTTTTTTTTTGAAGTTTTTGTTTTTACTTTTTCTATATTATTTTTTGAACATGTTATTTTTTTCAACTTTTTTTTTGTGTGAAACACATACAAACAGAGAAAGACAGACACTTTAGACATACAAACCAACAAAGACAAACACTTGGACTTGCAAACACCTACCCAGACATACAAACAAATAGATTTAGACATACAAACAGAGAAAGACAGGCACTTCTGACATACAAACCAACAAAGTCAAACACTTGGACTTGCAAGCACCAACCCAGAAATACAAACAAATAGATTCAGATATACAAACAGAGAAATACAGGCACTTTAGACATACAAACCAACAAAGACAAACACTCGGACTTGCAAACACCAACCCAGACATACAAACAAATAGATTCAGACATACAAACAGAGAAAGACAGGCACTATAGACATGCAAACCAACAAAGAAAAACACTTGGACTTGCAAACACTAACCCAGACATACAAACAAATAGATTCAGACATACAAACTGAGAAATAGGCACTTTAGACATACAAACCAACAAAGACAAACAATTGGACTTTCAAACACCAACCCAGACATACAAACAAATAGATTCAGACATAGAAACAAAAAAAGACAGGCACTTTAGACATACAAACCAACAAAGACAAACACTTGGACTTGCAAACACCAGCCCAGACATACAAACAAATAGATTTTGACATACAAACAGAGAAAGACAGGCACTTTAGACGTACAAACCAACGAAGACAAACACTTGGACTTGCAAAAACCAACCCAGACATACAAACAAATAGTGTCTTTGGTAAAACCTGGAAAAAAAACTTTCCAAGAACTAAGTTTTTCAAAGAAAAGTAAGGGGGATGAGGTTGCACCCTGGAAAGAGCAGAAATAAAGTCGAATAATTGTTCAAGCGTAAATTTTCTGTAAACTTATGTATAATGTTATATTTGTTAGTGACAGAAAAATTTTTTCCACAAAGGATATTTTTAAACTAAAAGTAAAGAGCTACTACATTAAATCAAAGATGAGCAGAAATAAAGGCGAATAATTTTTTAAGCGTAAATTTTCAGTAAATTTACTTCTAATGTTATATTTGATAGAGCGGCAGAAACTTTTTTTCCACAAAGGATATTTTTCAACTAAAAGTAAAGAGCTGCTAAATTAAATCAAAGATGTGAATAAATAAAGTCAAATAATTGGTCAAGAGTAAATTTTCAGTAACCTTACTTCTATTGATATATTTGTTAGAGTGGCAGAAACCTTTTTTTCCACAATGGATATTTTTCGACTAAAAGTAAACAACTGCTACATTAAATCAAAGATGTGCAGAAATAAAGTCGCATAATTGTTCAAGCGTAAATTTTCAGTAAACTTACTTCTATTGTTATATTTGTTAGTGGCAGAAATCTTTTTTCCAAAAAGAATTTTTTTTCAAGTCAAAGTAAAGAGCTGCTACATTAAATCAAAGATGTTCAGAAATAAAGTCGCATAATTGTTCAAGCGTAAATTTTCAGTAAACTTACTTCTATTGTTATATTTGTTAGAGTGGCAGAAACCTTTTTTTCTCCAATGGATATTTTCCAAGTAAAAGTGAAAAATGGTAAGTAAGTATCAAGCTCTTTCTTGAATTCGCCACATGGATACAAAATACAGATATTTTAATAAAGAAATTATCAAAAAAAATTTTAACTAAGTAGCAAACTCCTTGTTGAATTTACCTCTTTGATGCACAATACAGAAATTTCATCCGAGAAATTATGAAAAAATTGTAAGTAAGTTACAAACTCTTTCTTGAATTCAGTAAAAAATTTCTTAGACCACACTGCTTTTCCATTAAAAACAAAAAAAAATTGTTAAACACGAAAAACGGGTTTTAATTTTCTAACAAGCAGTGAACTACAAAACAATTAATTATGCACAAAAGCTCCGAATATTTCGGCCCCACATCCGGGAGCCTTTCTCAACGGAAAAAAAAAATAAATAAAGCAAAAAAAACAACTTAAATTACATTACAATAAAACATACTAAACACATAAAGAGAACAAAAAGCAAAAACGAAAGAAAAATATAAATAAATAAGAACAAAACTCACATATTAATTAAACACTTCCATGCACTGAATGTCTTTCAACTGGCCTCCTCTCAGTATATAAATGGAAATATATTAAATAAACACTTCCATGTACTGAATGTCTATATTGATTCTACTCGCCTCCTCCCAGTATATAAATTGAAATCTATCAAAAATGAAGAATATATTTATACTTAGACCAAAACAATAAAAGGTCAACTAACCCCCGGTCCATAACCCTTAATTAAATTTCACAAGTTCATCAACCATTTTATGAATTATAAATTGAATGGATTCGTTTTGTTGCAAGCTTAGCTGCAGTTCGTTTACTTTTCTCATCATTTAACCCATTCTGACCTTTGTTCGCAAGGTCATCTTTCGTTTCAGAAATATTATTAAAATCAGTTTTGGTTGAATATCTTGCCTGCATTTTAATTAAACTATTATAAATTGAATTGATCCCAAATTCCCCTTTATCTCTATTTATGCTAGTACCCCCATATATTATCTTTTTTATTTCTATAATTTCCCTGAAGCTTTGTAAAAGTCCTACAGACGTATCTACTATTTTTGTTTGATCAAATAAAATACTGTGATGAGGAAAATTATAAAGATGTTCTGCAACCGCTGACTCAAACGTTTCTGGTGTTTTGTTTTGTTTTTATTTTTAAAAAACAAAAACAAAACACCAAAAACAAAAACTCTAAAACAAAACAAAACACCAGAAACGTTTGAGTCAGCGGTTGCAGAACATCTTTATAATTTTTCTCATCACAGTATTTTATTTGATCAAACAAAAATAGTAGATACGTCTGTAGGACTTTTACAAAGCTCCAGAGAAATTATAGAAATAAAAAAGATAATATATGGGGGTACTAGTATCAATAGAGATGAAGGGGAAGGTGGGATCAATTCAATTTATAATAGTTTAATTAAAATGCAGGCAAGATATTCAACCAATACTGATTTTAATAATATTTCTGAAACGAAAGATGACCTTGCGAACAAAGGTCAGAATGGGTTAAATGATGAGAAAAGTAAACGAACTGCAGCTAAGCTTGCAACAAAACGAATCCATTCAATTTATAATTCATAAAATGGTTGATGAACCTTTTGACCTTTTATTGTTTTGGTCTAAGTATAAATATATTCTTCATTTTTGATAGATTTCAATTTATATACTGGGAGGAGGCGAGTAGAATCAATATAGACATTCAGTACATGGAAGTGTTTATTTAATATATTTCCATTTATATACTGAGAGGAGGCCAGTTGAAAGACATTCAGTGCATGGAAGTGTTTAATTAATATGTGAGTTTTGTTCTTATTTATTTATATTTTTCTTTCGTTTTTGCTTTTTGTTCTCTTTATGTGTTTAGTATGTTTTATTGTAATGTAATTTAAGTTGTTTTTTTTTTGCTTTATTTATTTATTTTTTTTCCGTTGAGAAAGGCTCCCGGATGTGGGGCCGAAATATTCGGAGCTTTTGTGCATAATTAATTGTTTTGTAGTTCACTGCTTGTTAGAAAATTAAAACCCGTTTTTCGTGTTTAAAAATTTTTTTTTGGTTTTGAATTCAGTAAAAGTAAAGAGCTGCTACATCAAATCAAAGATATGCGGAAACAAAGTCGAATAATTGTTCAAGCCTAAATTTTCTGTAAACTTATGTCTAATGATATATTTGTTAGAGTGGCAGAAACCTTTTTCACAATGGATATTTTTTCAACTAAAAAGTAAAGAGCTGATAAATTAAATCAAAGATGTGAAGAAATAAAGTCGAATAATTGTTCAAGCGTAAATTTTCAGTAAACTTATGTCTTATGATAAATTTGTTAGAGTGGCGGAAACCCTTTTTTTCCACAATGAATATTTTTCAAGTAAAAGTAAAGAGCTGCTACATTAAATCAAAGATGTGCAAAAATAAAGTCGAATAATTGTTCTAGCGTAATTTTTTAGTAAACTTACTTCTATTGTTATATTTGTTAGAGTAACAGAAACCTTTTTTTCCACATAAAACAATGTTCAACTATAAGTAAGGAGCTCCTAAACTAAGTCAATTATGAGCAGGGGTAAAGTCAAATAATTGTTTAAATATAAATTTCATGTAAACTTTTGTATAATGCTATATTTGTTAGTGCCAGAAACTTTTTTCCACAAAGGATATTTTTCAACTAAAAGTAAAGAGCCGCTACATTAAATCAAAGATGTACAGAAATAAAGTCAAATAATTGTTCAAGCGTAAATTTTCTATAAACGTACATCTATTGTTATATTTGTTAGTGGCAGAAACCTTTTTTCTACAAAGAATATATTTCAAGTGAAAGTAAAGAGCTGCTAAATTAAATCAAAGATGTGCAGAAATAAAATTGAATAATTGTTCAAGCTTAAATTTTCAGTAAACTTACTTCTATTGTTATTATTGTTAGAGTAGCTGGCAAAAACTTTTTTTTTCCACAAAGGATATTTTTCAAGTAAAAGTGAAAAATGGTGAGTAAGTATCAAACTCTTTCTTGAATTTGCCTCATGGATACACAATACAGATATTTAAATAAAGAAATTGTGAAAAAAATTGTAAGTAAGTAGCAAACTCCTTCTTGAATTCACCTCTTGGATGCACAATACAGAAATTTCATCCGAGAAATTATGAAAAAATTGTAAGTAAGTAACAAACTCTTTCTTGAATTCAGTAAAAGTAAAGAACTGCTACATTGAGTGAAAGGTATACAGAAATAAAGTCGAATAATTGTTCAAGCCTAAATTTTCTGTAAACTTATGTCTAATGATAAATTTGTTAGAGTGGCAGAAACCTTTTCCACAATGGATATTTTTTCAACTAAAAAGTAAAGAGCTTATAAATTAAATCAAAGATGTGAAGAAATAAAGTCGAATAATTGTTCATGCGTAAATTTTCTGTAAACTTATGTCTTATGATATATTTGTTAGAGTGGCGGAAACCCTGTTTTTTCCACAATGAATATTTTTCAAGTAAAAGTAAAGAGCTGCTACTTTAAATCAAAGATGTGCAGAAATAAAGTCGAATAATTGTTCAAGCGTAAATTTCCTGTAAACATACTTCTATTGTTATATTTGTTAGAGTGGCAGAAACTTTTTTTCCGCAATGGATGTTTTTCGACTTAAAAGTAAACAACTACTACATTAAATCAAAGATGTGCAGAAATAAAGTCGAATAATTGTTTAAGCGTAAATTTTCAGTAAACTTATGTCTAACATTACATTTGTTAGAGTGACAGAAACTTTTTTTATGCGAAGGACATTTCTCAACAAAAAGTAAAGAGCTGCTACATTAAATCAAAGATTTATAGAAATAAAGTCGAAGAATCGTTTAAGCGTAAATTTTCTGTAAGTTTACTTCTAATATAATCTTTGATAGATTGACAAAAACTATTTTTTTACACAATAAACATTTTTCAAGTATAAGTAAGGAACTGGTACACTAAATCTAATATGAGCAGAAATAGAGTCAAAGAATCGTATAAGCGTAAATTTTCTGTAAACTTACTTCTAATGTTATATTTGTTAGAATGGCAGAAACTTTTTTCCACGAAGGACTCTTATCAACAAAAAGTAAAGAGCTGCTACATTAAATGAAAGATGAGCAGAAATAAAGTCGAATAATTTTTCAAGTGTAAATTTTCTGTAAACTTACTTCTAATGATATATTTGTTAGAGTAGCAGAAACCTTTTTTTCCAACAATGGATATTTTTCAACTAAAAGTAAAGAGCAGCTATATTAAATCAAAGATGTACAGAAATAAAGTAAAATAATTGTTAAAGCGTAAATTTTCTGTAAAATTACTTCTATTGTTATATTTGATAGAGTGGCAGAAATTTTTTTTGCGCAAAGAATTCTTTCAAGTAAAAGTAAAGAGCTGCTTCATTAAATCAAAGATGAGCAGAAATATAGTCGAATAATTGTTTAAGCGTAAATTTTCAGTAAACTTACTTTTACAGTTATATTTTTTAGAGTGGCAAAAACCTTTTTTTCCACAAAGGATATTTTTCAAGTAAAAGTGAAAAATGGTAAGTAAGTATCAAACTCTTTCTGGAATTCGTCTCATGGATACACAATGCAAATATTTAATTTAAGAAATTATGAAAAAAATTGTAAGTAAGTAGTAAACTCCTTCTTGAATTCACCTCTTGGATGCACAATACAGAAATTTCATCTGAGAAATTATCAAAATTGTAAGTAAGTAACAAACTCTTTCTTGAATTCACCTCATGGATCCAAAATACAGAAATATCATTCGAGAAAATAAAAAATTGTAAGTAAGTAACAAACTCTTTCTTAAATTCGCCTCTTGAATACACAATATAGAAATTTTATTCAAGGAATTATGAAAAACCGTAAGTAAGTAACAAACTCTTTCTGTAAAAATAAATTCAGTAAAAATAAAGAACTTTTACATTAAATCAAAGATATACAGTCGAATAATTGTTCAAGCGTAAATTTTCTCAAACTATGAGATTACATTTTATTGAACCAGAGAAATGTGTTGTCATATGATTTTATTGTAAAAGCCACTATACTTTAGAAAATTCATTATTTCATGTTTCATCTCCTTAACATTTCCTGAAAGTTTCAAATTAATATACCCATTCATACAGGGGTTTGGATTTCATTATGGAGTTCTGAAAGTAAATGTAAAATCTTTAGCGAGAAATAAAAAATAAAATTTAAACTTAAATTAATTACATCAGCAGCTTGCAAGACATTGATTTGATTGGAATGGACAATAACTGTTGCCCTTGAAGGACCGGCGACTTCACTTGAGATATTCATTACTATATTTATATATATCTATATTTGAATATGCACTGAAGTAAAAAGCATCAAAAACCAAATTATATATGGAAACAACAGTATACCTGTTTCAATAATTAAATTAATCAATGTTATTTTAGAAGTACAGAACAGATTGCAAGCTATAGGACTTCACTAATTTACACATGACCTTCAAAGCCCCCCTAGAGCTTGGTGTCGAGGAGGGAGACAATATATATTGATGACAATACTAAACTAACATAACCACATAAGTCCACATTATTGCACAGAAATATCAAAACCATAAGTTAGGTTAGCCCACGGACGAGCGCGTACGTAGGCTAACCTAACCAAACCTACCCTAACCTATGGTTTTATTATTTCTGTGCAATAATGTGGAATTTTGTGGTTATGTTAGTTTAGTATTGTCATCAATATCTATTGTCTCCCTCCTCAACATCTAGCTCTTTACGCTAAAGTTTGAATTCTGTCCCTTCTGTCTCCTTAGAAAAAATCGGTAAAATTTCCCCCCGAAAATTTCACCCCTGGAAAACCCCCCTCCTCATGTAAAATTAATCCCCGTAGAATATCCTTCCACTCTGTCAAAAATGCAAAATTCCACATTTTTGCTGATAATAGCTTGAAGGATTGTCTTTAATAATAGAACGACGCATTCATTTTCTAATTTAAAAATTTGATGAGAAAATCCCCAAGACAAAGGAGCTAAAATTGATTTTAGGAGTCAGCTCACATCTCCGGAAAAAATCGGTAAAATTCCCCTTGAAAATTTCACCCTGGAAACCCCCCTCCTCATGGAAAATTAATCCCCCGTACAAAATCTTTCCACTCTGTCAAAAATGCAACCCCCCCCCCTCCACATGTAAAATTAATCCCCGTACAAAATCCTTCCACTCAGTCAAAAAGGCAAAATTCCACATTATTGCTGATAAGAGCTTGAAGGATTGTCTTTAATAATATAATGACACATTTATTTTCTAATTTCAAAATTTGAGGAGAAAATCCCTAAGACAAAAGAGCTAAAATTTAATTTAAAAGTTAGCTTACATCTCCGGAAAAAAATCGGTAAAATTCCCCCTGAAAATTTCACCCCTGGAAACCCTCCCTCCTCATGTAAAATTAATCCCCGTACAAAATCGTTCCACTCTACCAAAAATGCAAAATACCACATTTTTGCTGATAAGAGCTTGAAGGATTGTCTTTAGTAATAGAACAACGCACTCATTTTAAGAAAAAGCTCGGCTTTGGTAGCCTTTTTATCATTATTTTAAGTGTAATAGATAGCAGAAACTTAGTTTCGACATTGTGAAGTGCGGTAGATGTGTTTTGATTTTTATTCAGAATCCGCTAATATTCTCTGAAAGTAGGTTGTGTTGGGTGGGGGGATGGGGGTCCTCTCACGCATAAATGATAATTTTGTCTCAATGTTATTTAATATGCTAATTATCCATCGTGAACAATAGATGCAACTTTATTTCTGAAAAAAAAAGTCATACAATGGCATGATGTTATTAATTTCCGATGGGACATTAGTTCAGTTCTTTTTCTCAAAGTCATTTTAATATGTTATCGGATTTGTTATAACTATTTCATTGAGGGGGGCTTTGAAGGTCATGTGTAAATGAATGAAGTCCTATAGCTTGCAATCTGTTCTGTACTTCTAAAATAACATTGGTTACTTTCATTATTGAAAGAGGTATACCGTTGTTTCCATATATTATTTGGTGTTTGATGCTTTTTAATTCAGTGCATATTGAAATATAGATATATATAAATATAGTAATGAATATCTCAAATGAAGTCACCGGTCCTTCAAGGGCAACATTTATTGTCCATTCCAATCAAATCAATGTCCCGCAAGCTGCTGATGTAATTAATGTAAGTTTAAATTTTATTTTTTATTTCTTGCTAAAGATTTTACTTTTACTTTCAGAACTCCGTAATGAAATCCAAACTCCTGTATGAATGGGTATATTAATTTGAAACTTTCAGGAAATGTTAAGGAGATGAAACAAGAAATAATGAATTTTATAAAGTATAGTGGCTTTTACAATAAAATCATATGACCATACATTTCTCTGGTTCATTAAAATGTAATCTCATAGTTTGGGAAAATTTACGCTTGAACAATTATTCGACTGTATTTCTGTATATCTTTCATTTAATGTAAAAGTTCTTTACTTTTAATGAATTCAAGAAAGAGTTTGTTACTTACTTACGGTTTTTCGTAATTCCTTGAATAAAATTTCTATATTGTGTATTCAAGAGGTGAATTCAAGAAAGAGTTTGTTACTTACTTACAATTTTTCATAATTCCTCGATTGAAATTTCTGTATTGTGTATCCATGAGGTGAATTCAAGAAAGAGTTTGTTACTTACTTACAATTTTGATAATTTCTCAAATGAAATTTCTGTATTGTGCATCCAAGAGGTGAATTCAAGAAGGAGTTTGCTACTTACTTACAATTTTTTTCATAATTTCTTTAATTAAATATCTGCATTGTGTATCCATGAGACGAATTCAAGAAAGAGTTTGATACTTACTCACCATTTTTCACTTTTACTTGAAAAATATCCTTTGTGGAAAAAAAAAGTTTTTTGCTACTCTAACAATTATAACAATAGAAGCAAGTTTACTGAAAATTTATGCTTATACAATTATTTGACTTTATTTCTGCTCATCTTTAATTTAATCTAGCAGCTCTTTACTTTTACTTGAAAAAATTCTTTGTGGAATTAAAGTTTCTGGCATTCTAACAAATATAACAATAGAGGTAATTTTACAGAAAATTTACGCTTGAAAAATTATTCGACTTTATTTCTGTACACATTTGATTTAATGTAGCAGCTCTTTACTTTTAGTTGAAAAATATCCATTGTGGAAAAAAACGGTTTCTGCTAATATAACAAATATATCATTAGAAGTAAGTTTACAGAAACTTTACGCTTGAACAATTATTCGACTTTATTTATGTTCATCTTTGATTTAATGTGGCAGCTCTTTACTTATAGTGGAAAAATATCTTCTGTGGAAAAAAGTTTCTGTCACTCTAACAAATATAACATTAGAATTAAGTTTACAGAAAGTTTAGATCTGAATGATTTTTTGACCTTACTTTTTGTTATCTTAGATTAAGTTCAGCTGCTCATTACTTATGTGTGAAAAATATCTCTTGTGGAAAAAAAGGTTTATCCCACACCATCAAATATAGTATTAGAAGTAAGTTTACAGAAAATTTATGCTTAAAAATTATTCGACTTTATTTCTGCACATCTTTGATTTAATGTAGCAGCTGTTTTCTTTTAGTTGAAAAATGTCCTTTTTGGAAAAAATTTTCTGCCACTCTAACAAATGTAATATTAGACATAAGTTTACAGAAAATTTATGCATAAACAATTATTCGACTTTATTTCTGCAAATCTTTGATTTAATGTAGCACCTGTTTACTTTTAGTTGAAAAACATCCTTTGTGGAAAAAAAGTTTCTGCCACTCTAAGAAATATAGCAATATAAGTAAGTTTACATAAAATTTACGCTTGAACAATTATTCGACTTTATTTCTGCAAATCTTTGATTTAATGTAGCAGTTCTTTACTTTTAGTCGAAAAATATCCATTGTGGAAAAAAGGTTTCTGCCACTCTAACAAATATATCATAAGACATAAGTTTACAGAAAATTTACACATGAACAATTATTCGACTTCATTTCTTCACATCTTTGATTTAATGTAGTAGCTCTTTACTTTTTAGTTGAAAAAATATCCATTGTGGAAAAACGGTTTCTGCCACTCTAACAAATATATCATTAGACATAAGTTTAAAGAAAATTTAGGCTTGAACAATTATTTGACTGTATATCTGCATACCTTTGACTTGATGTAGCAGTTCTTTACTTTTACTGAATTCAAGAAAGAGTTTGTTACTTACTTACAATTTTTTCATAATTTCTCGGATGAAATTTCTGTATTGTGCATCCAAGAGGTGAATTCAAGAAGGAGTTTGCTACTTACTTACAATTTTTTTCATAATTTCTGTAATTAAATATCTGTATTGTGTATCCATGAGGCGAATTCAAGAAAGAGTTTGATACTTACTTACCATTTTTCACTTTTAGTTGAAAAATATCCATTGTGGAAAAAAACGGTTTCTGCCACTCTAACAAAAATAACAATAGAAGTAAGTTTACTGAAAATTTACGCTTGAACAATTATTCGACTTTATTTCTGCACATCTTTGATTTAATGTAGCAGCTCTTTACTTTCACTTGAAAAAATTCTTTGTGGAAAAAAGGTTTCTGCCACTAAAAAATATAACAATAGATGTACTTTTACAGAAAATTTACCCTTGAACAATTATTCGACTATATTTCTGTACATCCTTGATTTTATGTTGCAGCTCTTTGCTTTTAGTTGAAAAATATCCATTGTGGAAAAAGGTTTCTGCCACTCAAACAAATATAGCATTAGACATAAGTTTACAGAAAATGTATGCTTGAACAATTATTCGACTTTATTTCTGCTCATCTTTGATTTCATGTAGCAGCTCTTTACTTTTACTTGAAAAATATCCTTTTGGGAAAAAAAGATTCTACCACTCTAACAAATATAACATTAGACATAAGTTCACAAAAAATTTACGCTTGAACAATTATTCGACTTTATTTCTGCAAATCTTTGATTTAATGTGCAGTTCTTTACTTTTAGTCAAAAATATCCAATGCGGAAAAAAAGTTTCTGCCAATCTAACAAATATAATAAGAGAAGTAAGTTTACAAAAAAATTACTCTAAACAAGTTACTTGACTTTATTCTAGCATATCTTTGATTTAATGTAGCAGTTCTTTACTTTTAGTTGAAAAATATCCTTTGTGGAAAGAAGGGTTTACGCCACTCTAACAAATTTATAATTAGACATAAGTTTACAGAAAATTTATTTATGAACAATCATTCGATTTTATTTCTGCACATCTTGGATTTAATTTATAAGCTCTTTACTTTTTAGTTGAAAAATATCCATTGTGGAAAAACGGTTTCTGCCACTCTAACAAATATATCATTAGACATAAGTTTACAGAAAATTCAGTCTTGATCAATTATTTGACTGTACTTCTGCATATCTTTGATTTAATGTAGCAGTTCTTTACTTTTGCTGAATTCAAGAAAGAGTTTGTTACTTACTAACAATTTTTCATAATTTCTCGGATGAAATTTCTGTATTGTGCATCCAAGAGGTGAATTCAAGAAGGAGTTTGCTACTTACTTAAATTTTTATCATAATTTCTGAAAATAAATAGTTGTATTGTGTATCCATGAAGCGAATTCCAGAAAGAGCTTGATACATAACTTACCATTTTTCACTTTTACTTGGAAAATATCCATTGTGGAAAAAAAGGTTTCTGCCACTCTAACAAATTTAACAATAGGAGTAAGTTTACTGGAAATTTACGTTTGAACAATTATGCGGCTTAATTTCTACACATCTTTGATTTAATGTAGCAGCTCTTTACTTTTAAGTGGAAAAAATATCCATTGTGGAAAAAAGTTTCTGCCACTCTATCAAATATAACATTAGAAGTAAGTTTACTGAAAGTTTACGCCTAAACAATTATTCGACTTTATTTCTGTATATCTTTGATTTAATGTAGCAGCTCTTTACTTTTACTTGAAAAAAATCCATTATGGAAAAAATCTTCTGTCACTCTAACAAATATAATAATAGAAGTAGGCTTGCTAAAAGATTACACCTGGATAATTCCTAAACTTAATTTTTATTCATCTTTGATTTAATTCAGCAGTTCTTCACTTATTGTCGAAAAAAGTTAATTGTGGAGAAAAAGTTTATACAACTCCATCAAATATATCATTAGACATAAGTTTACTGAAAATTTACACTTGAACAATTATTCTACTTTATTTCTGCTCTTTTCAGGTTTCAGCCTTATCCCCTTACTTTTCTTTGAAAAACTTCGTTCTTAGAAATGTTTTTTACATGTTTTACCAAAGACACTATTTGTTTGTATGTCTGGGTTGGTGTTTGCAAGTCTAAGTGTTTGTTTTTGTTGGTTTGTATGTCTAAAGTGCCTGTCTTTCTCTGTTTGTGTGTCTGAATCTATTTGTTTGTTTGTCTGGGTTGGTGTTTGCAGGTCCAAGTGTTTGTCTTTGTTGGTTTGTATGTATAAAGTGCCTGTCTTTCTCTGTTTGTGTGTCTGAATCTATTTGTTTGTATGTCTGGGTTGGTGTTTGCAAGTCCAATTGTTTGTTTTTTGGGTTTGTATGTCTAAAGTGCCTGTCTTTCTCTGTTTGTATGTCTGAATCTATTTGTTTGTATGTCTGGGTTGGTGTTTGAAAGTCCAAGTGTTTGTCTTTGTTGGTTTGTATGTCTAAAGTCCCTGTCTTTCTCTTTTTGTGTGTCTGAATCTTTTTGTTTGTATGTCTGGGTTGGTGTTTGCAAGTCCAAGTGTTTGTCTTTGTTGGTTTGTATGTCTAAAGTGCCTGTCTTTATCTGTTTGTATGTCTGAAACTATTTATTTGTATGTCTGGGTTGGTGTTTACAAGTCCATTGTTGGTTTTTATATCTAAAGTTTCTGTCTTTATCTGTATGTTTGTCCGAATCTATTTTTTTGTATGTATGGTTTGGTTTTGGCAAGCCCAAGTTTTTGTCTTTGTTAGTTTGTATGTCTAAAGTGTCTGTCTTTCTCTGTTTGTATGTGTTTCACACAAAAAAAGTTGAAAAAAAAACATGTTAAAAAAAAAAAATAAAAAAAAAATACTTCAAAAAAAGTGTAAAAAGTGTGGCAAAAAAGTTGGGTGGAGGGGGGCTTGGGGTTGGGGTAGGGGACCCTACAACACTGTTCAAATGGAACTTGTGTATTATAACGACCACAGAGCTACACCCTAAATCATTCTCTAAAATGTCTCAAACTGTTTCACCCAAAAAATCCCTAAAATGTTGATTAATGTGTTTTCACCCAAATAATCCCCTAAAAGTAATTTTTGCGTGTTCATTTGTTCCGGCATCCCTGCGCTGTCACATTTGAAATTCCCAAGAAACCATTTCCCGCGTAAAATATATTCAATCTGTCTTGATCTCATTTGAATGTCTAAAAATATATCTAAGGTGTTCCTAGTTACACTATTAAGGTTTCGAAAGAATATAAATTTATCTCTCAGACCTAAAGACCAGAAAAGCCATATTTAAAAATAGAATATTAGTTTATCTCTCAGACCTAAAGACCAGAGAAGCCATAATGTTTCTTAATCCCCTAATGATACATTAGAATTCCCCGTCAGATTTCCATATATCTACATCCAAGTTGTTGTTTAACTAATGTCTACGTCCAGCAATTGTTGTTGAACTTATGTTGACATCCAAGAAACATCCAGAAATTGTTGTTGGACTTATGTCTACATCCAAGATACATCCAGTAATTGTTGTTGGACTTATGTCTACATCCAGGAAACATCCAGCAATTGTTGTTGGACATATGTTGACATCCAAGAAACATCCAGCAATTGTTGTTGGACATATGTCTACATCCATGAAAACAACAAATAAATTGACCGACACTCATAATCATCAAAAAATCATCCAAAAACAGAACAGAAATCATCATATAACCATGAAAAAAACATCAAATATCCATCAAACAGAATAGAACCATAAAATAGCCATATAACCATCAAATATACAGAACAGAATCAACATAAAATCACCATCTAACAACAATATAACCATGAAGAAAACATCAAATAACCATCAAACAGAACAAAACCATCAAATAACCATCAACAAACAGACCAAAAAACAAGAATAAATTATGTACTCGTCCCGCGTCTATTGGGTCCCTCCTACTCACTTAGCTACTTATTATAAGCACTAAAAACGAACAAGAAAAAAACATCTTTTTCAACGGCAAAAGGAACAAAGAGACGTCAAGACTGAGAAGGAACATAGTTAGCATATACGTAGGAGCAGTGGCCACCTTCTCAGCCCTGACTCCTTATGCTTTGTTGAAGCTTGTTAAATGTAATTGTTGGAGCTTTGTGTACCTATTGAGTAGAATTTTTAAATCGAAAATTTTTTACCGTTTGCACTCTTACTGATAACCGTGTACAAAATGAGCACGTTCATTCTTGAAACATTTTATATAAATCAGCGACTGTGGGGGTGGCAATTCCACTCATTTCTTGGAAATTTCTGTCTGTTATAGGTTTTTACGCTGTTCTTTATTATTATGTGAAATAGTTCTTTCTAATTGATACATGCTTTTCAGTGCGTTAAAAAAACGAAAAAAAAATACAGAATAGTCTAAAACATGATGACACAGATTGAAATGAAATGAAAACCAAACCTCACCAAAGGAATCAGTCTTTGCCCATGCGCTGCAGAAAAAGGTAGTAGATACCTATTTTGTGCAAAAAGCACTGTTTATACCACACCTGTAGGTTCATCTGTAGTGGAAGCATTAGTAGGCTACAGGTGGCCCATGGGTTGCATGTTGGCGAGCCCTTAACAAGAAAATTCTCTGGAAGCCCAGCTTCAAAGTAAAGTCGGTTGAAGTATATTTTAGTCATTGAAAATCAATTAAAAAGTGGTGAATTAACATTACTCCTTCCACGCAAATCGGGATTCACAGGCACACATCCATTAAATCTAACGGTCATCACACAATTCCTTTTTGCGGCATCAATTTGACTCATTAATAACATTACCATCAATTTATTACCATCTTTATTCGAACTAAAACCAAAGGGTTTCAAAACCAGAAGGGTTTCAAAACCTTATTAGTTAGAATATGATTTGAGTCTGATTTAATTCACACGAGGAATATTTCTCTTCGACAAAATATTCTGTTCATCTACTTCTGATCTGCAGAGAAAATTGGGAGGTACAGACAAAACACAACAAAATACCTAAACTTATTATTGACATTTCTAGTTTCTTAAATTTACAAATCTTTAACTGTTGTTTGTACAAGCCCGACTACGTATCTGTAAGAAAAGAAAATAAGTAGTGATGAGACAATACCAAAATTATTCATGGTTCCGATAACGATTTTCAATTCTTAACCAAATTGAGACTATGGAGTCATTCACCTATTAAATAAAAAATATAAGCTTTTTTGACAGAGAGTAAGGAGCAATACTGAAACTTAAAAGCAACAAAAGTTATTCTGTATATGAGGGGGGGGGGCTGTCCCTTCCTCAGCCCTCGCTCTTTATATCTAAAGTTCTGAAGCCTTGAAGTTCTTTAAAAATTACTTCTCATTCAAATTCAACGGGCCTTGTGTTTGAGCTGTCTTTATTAAAGAACTGTGACAAAAAGTCAAACATCAGCGTGAAGAGCAAGGATCTAGGAAGGGACTCCCCCCTCATATACAGAAGAATTTCTGTTCATTTTAAGTTTCAATGTTTCTCCGTACTCTCAGTTGAATTTTTTTATTTACTTTCTGGCTGTTTTTCTTATCATGCCAGGAAATCACCCCCCCCCCCCGTGTAAATTTTCCCCCAAAAATTTCCCCCGGTGACTTTCATCCAAACAGAAAACTAAAATTGTGGAAAATTCCTCCCGAAGAAAATACCCACCCCCTCCCCCGAAAGAATCCGTATGCTTCCCAATAGCAAATACTATAAAAAACACTATATCAACGGACTAATTGTGTAAATTACAGCCCTTTCCTGACGGACTATGGTGGTCATGTCATACCCAAAGGCATAATTGTTGGACCTTTCAACTATGCTGAATCAAATGGCTATCTCAAAATTTTGATCGGATGTCTTTGGGAAAAAGGGTGAGGAAGGCGGGTAGTTGCCCCCAAATAGTTTTCGCTACTGAAAAAGAGCACTAGAAATTTTAATTTTCAATCAAACGACCCTCTTCCGATCTTCTAGGATCGCTGGTTCCATACACTCACCCTAAATCCTCTTTCTTTCTTTCTCATCTTTTTTCTGGCAAAAAATGCAAAATTCAAGGTTTTTGTATACAGGAACGTGAAAGCTCTACAGTAGGGTTCTCTGATAGGCTGAATTTGATGGTGTGATTTTCATTTGGATCGCTTGAATTTTTGGGGTGTTTTCTTCTTTTTTGCAAAATTGGATAAATTTTCTCAGGGCTCTAACTTTTGATGGGTAACATTGAACTTAATTAACTTTATATATTTTTATCGACATAAAAATCCAATTATTTTAATATATCTGTTGTTATCAAAATTCTGTTTATAGAGTTTCGATTACTGTTGAGCCGAGTCGAACCTTACTTACAGTTATTTGCCACCATCTATATGATACTGAGTTGGTGAGTGAGGTGTCCCCTCAAACAAAGATTACATTTTAAATTAAATTTTAGTCAAAAATACTCTTCAATTACATTTCTAGATCTGTTTTTTTTTGTTTAATGTGTGTTTGCATTTTTCATTTCCGCATAAGAAAAAGTTGTTTTTTTGGACACGGAAGGCTCATTATTATTATGGCAAAAAAAAATTATAATTTTTTATTTTCTCCTCATGCCCAGTCCCAGTTTGAATGTCCCTTTTTGATCCCTTTTAATACTTACATCTTGAAAAGGATGAATGTAAGAAAAAGGAGCTCATATGCTTAATTGTATTTATAACGCTATCAATTTTTTCACGAAACGATACGTGGCAGAAATGCAGAAAACATCCATTCCATCAAATTAAAAGAAAGTTGAGACGAGAGAGCTAATAGAGGAAGGAATTATACATTAAAGAGAGGCAAACAGAAGAAAGAAGGGAATGTTGAAATGTAGGAAAAAACGAGAAGGATAAAAGGGAGAATAGAACAAGGAGAAGAAGAAAATGAGAGAAAATACAAACTAACCGAGTGGCAGCAGGCAGATTACAATATTGAAAATAGAAAGAAAAGATCAACTCTCATAAGACAAGAAGAAGAATGAAGAGTGTAGTTTAAACTAATGCATGTCATGATTATATTTCAAAGGAGAAGAAAATTATAAAGTTATCAGTAATTCGTAAGATGTTCTAATCTTATGGATTCTAAACTCGTATGTATCAGTTTAGTCATTGCTCGTAGTTTTGAATTTTAAGTTCATACAAAAACAAAATAATGAACAACAGGGCTCAAGTAAGTCTAACTAATATTATAAAGATTTTGTTTTATTAAATCTAACATATATCATCTTAAAGTGAATATTCCAAGAGGTTAGACTAACTGAGTATTTACATCCTTTCTTATGAGAGACGAATGCAAGGTCTTCGTTCAAGGATTAGCCCACAAGATGCATCCACTTTTCTCCAACAATACCCATTTTTTTTTTTTTTTTATGTTTTTTCCGAGGTTTGGACTAAGTTAATACTACAAATATGTTTCTATGAAAAAAATTATCCACTTGCTATTATAAATTCAATGCAAAAAAAAAAAAAAAAAAAAAAAAAAAAAAAAAAAAAGAGCATGTTGAGTTACGTATTAGGGTATTCTATTTGTTTTAGTTTTTCAAATTTTTAAAGTTACAAACTATTTAGCAGGCCTTGAGGCCAGTTAGTCCTAAACTTACCGAAAAACGAAACTACAAATTTGGCAACGCACTAAGGACGTTAAAGACAACGCTCTTTTTTCAGAAGTTAGGAGATACTTAAACTACTACTACTACTAAAACTCACCACAGCACCAAGCCGCCTGAGGCCAGCACAGGTACGTACGCTCTTCCTCCATCCCAATCTATTCAGAGCCTCCCCCTTTACAAACTCTCAGGAAGTTCCGATTTTCCTTGAATCTCTACTTAAAAAATCCTCCAATCCCAACCGAGGACAACCTACTATCCGTTTAGCTCTAGACGGTCGGCCAAAAAGAACAATCTTTGGCAATCTATAATCCCTCATCCGCAGAACATGCTCTAGCCATCTCAAGCTTTCTCTTTATAGCCCAAGAAAGCGGGATGGAATCACACTTTTCGTGCAGCTTACTGTTTGAAATACGGTCAGTCAGTCGGGTATCCAAAACAATTTCTCTGGATAGGCAATTTCTCTGGAAAACATCTAGCAAATCTTCCCCCGTTTTCCGGAGCGACCATGATTCAGAACTACATTTAACCACTTCCATCACTGTAGTTTCCAATATTCTAACCTCGGTTCGCAATCTTTCTATTCATCCAAACTTTTTTCCAAACTGTGAAAAAATATTTTGGGCCTTGGCTATTCTGCTTTTAACACCTTCACTGCACCATCTTTACTAATAATCATACCAAAGTAAGGGAAGCTGTCCATTTGATAAATCTTTTCGTTACTCAACGGCAACGTTTCATCTTCACTTATTCCTAGCCTTAGCCACTTAGTCTTCTCGGCATCAATTTTCAAAACTATTCGACACTCTGAACTCTCAAAACCTCTAAAAGTGCATTCATTTTCAACATTTAGAATGCATAAATCATCAGCATAATCTAAATCCAGGAAAGGTTTACTTCCCCATTTGATTCTGTGTCCTTAAGACAAAGTCCATCAAAATGATCAATATAATACTTAAAATTATAACAAATTAAACAGGAGTGACATCTTTCTTAAAGAAGAAACAATTAAATACAAAGACTGTATGAAAATTAGCTCGTCTTCAATCAGAGACTTACTCTGTTCGTGAGCAAAATAAAAGAATAAATGGGAATAAAAAAAAAAAAAAAAAAAAAATCCTCTTTCAATACTTAGGGTTCTTAATGCATATAGTCTATAAAATGTATATTCAAACAGTTTTTTATCTGTTAGGCATGAGAAGTGTTTCGTGTTTGATGGCTTCTATTTGTAACTGAATAAATCCTACGAATGTTCGTATAATCAAATAGTTTATGATAACAAACTGTAGGTAAAGGGTAGCCCTTGCCAATAGAAACTTGAACCCTAAAAACAGATTTTTTATAAGAGTATATAAGTAGAAAGGCGCTAATTTGAAATAGGGAAATACAATATTAATAAAACCATTCTTGCAACAAGCTGTACAACATTCCCTATTTAGTGGTTTCTTAAGCCACATTGGCTAGTAACACACCTGTCAGGTGTAATAAACACACCTTGATTTTCCATATTTAATTTTTTTTATGATTGAAGAAGTTTAGACCTGATTTGCCCAAAATTATGTAAGTACAATAAAACCCACTTGGGATACTCAAAAATACTTCAAAAGACTTATTTTATTATGATTGAACTTGTTCAGAAAAGTTTTTATTTTCTCGCATAAGGCTTTCGTACGGAGACCTCAAAGGGTTCCGTTAGCGCCCATGGAGGGGAAATAAAACACTATTTTATGCTTCAACGATATGAATATAACAATTTTAATATTACTTTTCCCTCTAAGGTCAAATCCCCTCTCCCGCCCTCCACCATTTTTATTTCATTAAAATAACATATTGTATTCTGTTTTGACTCTATTGTTAACTTTATAGCAATACGGTACTAGCAAAATGCGCGAAAGCTTTTCGTACACCCTTGCTGTTATCTGATTTTACGTGTTTTATATTCCTTTCGAGCCTAATTTGATCTTTCACTCGTTACTTTTTTTTTTATTTTTGGTTTCTTTTGAATGTAAAAAAATCAATAATAAGTAGCCCCATACGCTGGAAAAAATCTTAGAAAATTGCATTATTCGGAAAGAAGGGGGGAATACTTCCTCCCTCAAAGTACCCTGACCCAAATTTTCCGTATGGTGTGAAATTCTTGTTTGTCTTCCTAGGCTAATCTTACATTTAAATTTTACTTCTAACACTTTGAATTTTTTTTTTATTCTATTTAAATAATCAATAATAATTAGTCGCATATGATGGAAAAAAGAATATAAAACTGCGCTTTTTATTCAAAAATATATGTATTTATTGTTCTTTGATATTCCTTCAGCTGGAATTTGCCAGAATAAATCCTTACCTAAATATTATTAAGACGAAGCAGAAGTCTTACTTAAGAAAGAACCCCCTCCCCTCTTGAAAAGGGTTAATATTTTATATTTTCTTTTCGCCTCTGATTTGCAACAATGATGATACCTTATCCAATAAAGAAGGGTGAAACAGTTATCTATACTGTCCCCAAAAGACTTGTAAAAAATAGCTAGCTGTGAGGATTGTCATATTTGGGACCAGGAATGTTGGGAAAGGACTAGAGAAAGTCAAAAGGCACTAAGGTAACTCCCATGAAACTCAGGAGACTGCATGAGACAAAGGAATTCGGGAAAATACTATGAAAGACTATTTTTTGTGTTCATTCCATGTTGGGCAAAGACTAAATCTGTGTTTATGTGTTTATGTGTTTATGTGTTTTAGTCATTAAATGTGTGTTTATGTGTTATGTGTTTTAGTCATTAAAATACTGACTTGTTTTGTCCCCCTGATGTAACTCGATCTTTGACCCTCATACAAGCCCATTACACATTGCAAAGAAGTAATTTAGCTCAACCCTAGAATGTTTCTGTTTAAGCATAAAAGCTCGGGGTTTGCTATCTTAAATATCCCCAAAAAGACGCAAATTTACTGCGATATATGCTGGAAGAACTTATAAGAAATTTTGGAAGGACTCACTGAAACTTGCATTTCATCTAATTGACGATAGGAGGCTAATTCTTAAAAATCGCATATATTAATTTTATTTGAAATAGTACTAGCAAGAAAACAATAGGTTCTGATGGCACCCTCGATAAAAGAAAAAACCTCTAATTTATGCTTCAATAATATAAACACTTTTAAGACAATTTAGAGGGCATAATGATTTACTCTCTAAATAGAAGCCTCTTCCGCCTCCACACTTTTCATTCACTTATCTTGTTTTATTCGCTAAAAGATATTTTATATTTTGTTTCAAGTCCTGGGCGATTGACGAATTTCAATTCTTTTTTTGAAATTTTGATAGCAACGCCCATTTCATGTCAAAAAATCCATTCTTGTTTAAAATTTCAGGATTTAAATATAATATTTTTAAGTAAAGCCTTTCTACTTAATTTTTTTTTCAGCAATCTTAACCTCGAAATTCCAAAACAAAAACCTAATTCATGTCAAGAATTCCACTTTTCGTATAAATTTTGGGATTAGATATCACATTTCTTTAAGTAAATCTCCTGTCAAGAATTTTAGTTTTATTTAAAATTTCATCATTTCCTTATCAAATTTCTCTAAGTAAAGTCTTTCTACTTCATCAAGTTCTCTTCAAGAATATCAGTTTTTAAAATGTCCAGGGTTAAAATATCACATTTTTCTTCAAGTAAAGCGTTTTGTTACATCAATTATTTCATTTTTTAACAGTTACAGCTTCTTTGTTTTGAATTTCGATAAACAAACCCTTTTTAAGAATTCTGTTAAGAATTCTGTTTTTTTTTAAACTTCAGGATTAAAATGTCACATTTCTTCAAGTAAAGCCTTTCTACCACATGATATTTTCATCTTTTTTAACGATTTTCCCCTTTTTTTCAAATTTTAATAGCACAAACCGTTTCTTGTCGAAACTTCTAGTTTCTTAAAATTTGAGGATTTAGATATCCTATTTTTTCCTGTAAACTCTTTCAACCTCATCAATTTTTTTTTTTAATAATTATCACTTTTTTCTTGAATTTCGACAGCAAAACCTGTTTTAGGTCAAGAATTCCAGATTTCTGAAAAAATTGAGGATTTAAAATATCACATTTCTTCAAGTAAGTCATTTCTACTTCATAATTTTATTATCTTTTTACAATTTCCACTTGGTTTCCTTAACAAAAAAACTTTCACATCAAGAATCCCTGTCTTCTTATAAGCGTCAGGATTTAAATGTCACATTTCTCATGTAAAGCCTTTCTTCTTCGTCAGATTTTTAATTTTTAATATTTTCCCTTCTTTTTTTTAGTTTCGTTAGTAAAAAACCCCTTTCATATGAAGAATTCAACATTTCTTAAAATTTCAGGATTTGAACACCAAAATTTCGTCAAGCAAAGCCTTTCTGTTTCATCATTTTTCTTAGCAATTTCCACTTTTTTTTAGTTTCGATTGCAAAACACTTTTCATGTCAAGAATTCTACATTTCTAAAAAAATTTAAAATAGTTTAAAATTAATGAAACAGAAAAATTCTAGGGTAGAGCAAAATACTTTTTACAATATGTGATTGTCTTGCGTGAAAATCAGAGGCTAAGGAAGATGAGGGAGACAAAAAAAAAGTCAGAAATATAAAAACTCAAACAAACAAAAATTCAAAATTTAGTAGTTGCCATGCATCAAATTGACACAAAAGACAATATTTGTTAGTCCTTTCTTGAGTTTCTTGGTTAAATCTACCAACTCCAATCTAACATGAATCTCCTTACTGCCTTCTGACTTGTTCTAGTTATTTCTCGACATTCCATGTCCCAATTATGACACTGCTAACTATTTTTACGAGCGTTTTGGGGTTAATATACATAATTATGTCACTATTCTTACTTGGATAAAGTATAATTATTATTTAAGAATAAACGTGAAAAGAAAATATTAAATAATCGCCCTTTTGGAGAAGGGAGAGTTCTTCTTCAGGTGCCACCAGAATCCTTAATGCGGTCTGTGTGCCAATTTCATATTCGGGAAAATAAAAATTTTCTGAACAAGCTCAATCATAATAAAATAAAAATCTTGTAAAGGGGATCCCAGGTGGATTTAGTGAGCGCGTATGGCTAGGGGAAAATCAGGTCTGAACCTTTTAAGCCATAATAAAGAATTTTTCTGCTAGGGAAAATTTAGGTATGTTTATTGCACCTGACAGGTGCGTTACTAGCCCGGATGGCTTAAGAAAATACGTAATAAGAAATGTTGCAGAAATGTTTATCTTCGTATTGCATGTTGCAAGATTGGTTATCTTGTAGAGTATCTTGCAGAAATGGTTACGTTCATATTAAAAGTCCCCGTTTCCATTTAGCATCTTTCTGCTCATATACATCTAGAGTGTATTTTCTTTATGAGCTGATTCCAAGCAGGTTTTTTTTTCAAAATTACCGATCAGAAGTTATTAGTGCAAGAAAATATTACAATTTTATGGAAGGGCGGAACGACCCCACAAGAGGGTCATGAAAAGTCCACCACAAAGTTTCACGTGTCTGATAACCAAAGGACACATATTTCAAGCTGCTATCTACAGTAATACAAAATGTTGTATTGATGCATCTCCTCATTCAGGATTGTCACGGGTGCGTGTTTGTTTGTTTTTATTTCCTTCCTCCGGGGGGAAGATCTTAGTAAACCAGTGGTCGGCGTAGAATATAGGAATAAGATCTTTTGAGCGAAAATTAAGCTCTACTGTCCTTTCTAAATAACAAAGCGAACCGTTTTCGAACTTGTGCTTTTGACGTTTTACCTAACATGGGCTATGCACGAACATTACAACGGATGGTTTGATACTATAGCTAACTTGATGACGAAAAGCAATTAGTCACTTTCCATTGGCTAAATTTCCTATTTCTGGTAGAAAGCAAAAACAGATTATGGATCCTGGGAGTCAAGAAGGATTGTATTATAATAATAATCTTTTTCAGGTATTGCGAAGGTTTTCCTGGAACAAACTGTTTTAATATGAATGCTTTTATTGATACCTAGAATGACTCATTCTTGTATTTTTTGTTATTATATTGAGTTATAATGTGATAATCTTTTAATTTTAAATGTTTTGTACATTGTTTCGTTTTAGCAAACCTATTGTACTCCTGTACAAAACAAATGTTATGTACTGGAGGAAAATATTTGAATCTGTAAGACCAGGTAAAACGTGTATCCGTTTTCTAAGAATTGTTCTTCTGAAAATAAATTTCACAAGATTGGAATCAGAGAGGTCAATACAAGCTGACGTTTATTTGCCAAAAAACTTCCTAAAAAATGCAATGAAGCGAATCAGCCACTACTTTGTGGTTAAGCCTGCAGAAAAGAATAATTAATCAATTACTTTTTTACGGAAGCATTCATCAATTACTATGAAGTTATTCCCATGACCATTGTAGACTCACAACTATAATTAATCATGCAAATGATCGGTTGTGCTCCTTTTCCATTAAAAGAAGTGACCGAGGCAGCGAATGTAGCAGAGGCAGCTAATGTGATAGCTTGAGAACAAAGAAAACACCTTCCTTGCAATTACAGCATCAATCATCCCTGTAAATCAATTTTTTCTCTGTGATAAAGATTTCACATAATTATGAACAAATCACGGACTATGTCCGCTATAAGATCCTTAAAGTTATATGTTTCCTGCTCTCTTTAATCCATATCATAGTGGGGGCCCTTTTCTGTTGTATTTCATAAACGGACGGGTAATTGGGAAAAAAATCATGACTTTGTATTTTTATTAGCCTAATTATAAACACGGTCAACTTTAACATTGCATTTTCACTCAGAGAACAACTCGAGTCACAGTAGAGAGGACAGAATTCTTTCAATACAAATCAAGCTAGCCTACATAAGGTGGTTTTGATGAAAAAAGAGCTTGTGTGAAACAAATATTACATATTTGATACATATGACTAAACTCTTTAACTTTTTATAACATTGCTCCTAAGTTAAAAAATTCGTTTTTGAAGAATTGGGATTTAAGAGAGAACATCAAACTTTGGATTAATACTGGATTCGTTTCACTTGTTTTAAATTTTACAATCGCTCTTCAGTTTCTTAAAAAAAAAATTTTTTTTTTGTTTAAATTTCATTCTTTCTTAATATCATATTTCCATGGCTAATTTCAGAATTTGAGGGTTAAGCTCAACAAGTTCTGATTCAGTGAAACACTAGTTTGGTTCAGTCCTGGTTTAGAGCAAAAATGAGCGTAATTCTACTCTGTACAGACAACACGAACTAAGTTCAAACTTCAGAGTTTCGTTGGCGCTGTGTGAAAGTGGGTTAAGTCACGAGTCTTCGTAAGGACAAGACATGTCTAGCTGTTGAATAACACTGAGTAAGTGCGAGCTAAGTCTTGACTCGATGCGAAAACGAGCCAAGTCCTGGCCCGGTTTAAAACTATATAGGTCCAAAATGTTGAATTTTGGTGACTTGATGAAAAAAGACCGAAGTCATGGTACCGAAAACCAGCCCTGAATCAGTGCAAAAGCGAGCCAAGTCCTAACTGAAATGCAAAATGAGGCAAGTCTTGACTCAAAATGGTATAATTCGAGCCTTTGTATTAAGACAGTGAGAGTCTTAAGCAGTGGTTAATATTGGCTCAGTGCGAAAACTATCAACTTCTAATCTATATAAACTCACAACATCATTACTGACAGACTCAGTGCATCAACGAGCCTGCATTAAAGATATAAGTCTGCACTCAGCATAAAAAGAAGCTAAGTCCTACCTCAGTGCCAAAATGAGCTAAATCCATGCGTAAAATTGACCTGGTTCAAAGTTGTTTTAATCAAATTATTGTAATGTCTATTTTTCACCTTTCGTTCTTAGGTATTAATTTCTGTGTGACTATTCACTTACTATTCACTGATTACGGACATATGATTCAAACAATTATTTTGTGCACCATCACTAAATTTCTGTGGTCCTTTTATTAAGTTTTTACAAAAAGCAGACGATTTTTGTCAAATGGTGTTTCCCGTCTCGTAAATACTATTTCCGCTTTTCCTTTCTAAATATAAATTCATCTTTTGTTTAAAAAAAATTGGATCGTAGTATTCTATTTTACAACCTGACGGCAATATATTACTCGCTGAATCATGAATTGTTGATGAGCTATTTCAAAGGATTCACCTGCCACCAGTTGTTAAAGTAGTCGACAGTGGCTGTTATTTTGTCTTCAGTGGCACTTTGATAATTGCCAGAATGTCAGCCAATTTTATATTATTCTTTACAGCTCATCGAAAATTCATATTTAAAGGGTCGTGGTTCAAATAATAATGATTATGATTGAATTGATTAATGGCGATCACACTGAATCACCATTTAATGGGGCTATATTTCAAAAGAACACGCTAACCCTTAAGTTGAAAAAATAAACACATAATAAGATCCAGGGCAACACGTTATTTAAGCCAGCTCTTGAGTTCTACTTTTTCCTAAAATCCAAACAAAAATTGTAATATTTCAGCATTTTTTGCTGAAAACGAGAGTTTTTTTTGTAGAAAAGATAATTCTCATTTGATTTCATTTGATCATCATATTCTGTCCTTTACTTTAAAACATGAATAGTACTTCATTTATGCACAAAAACACGGGGCACTATATGCAACAGAGACAATGATGGTGTACCAAAATAAAGACATAAAATCATCAACTGAGGAGTGACTAAGTGGATGACTCAGCATATTACCTATGAGATATACTTGAAGACATGTAAATATGGATTTCATCAAGAAAATGCCAGTTCAAAACAAAGATAATGTAACAAAATTTCCTCACGATGGACATACTGTTACAACAGAGTCTAACTGAAGGGAGAGGGTTAAGGGGTGCTCAGACTGCCATGTGTGAAAACATTTAACTTTGGTTTTTGTGGAGTTCTAGATAATTTCACTATCAGTAGCATAGGTCTCAAAAATTTTGTATAGCATAATAAGCGTTCTGGGTCAATCTCGCTAAAAAAAATAGGATCATCGTCATGACTTAAACTGTGAATGCCTAAAGATTCCTTATGGCAACCAAGCCCTCTTGTATTGATCCACTTTATAGTTATCATAATAAATACATAAAAAAAAAGAGGAGTAATTACACCTTTTTGGCCAAATATTCTTATGAAAACCCTATCAATTTAGACAACACTTTTATGAAGAAATTCATCTTCCTGAAACATGAAATTTTTTATTTATTCCTCAGCGACAATTTTTGGGCTTTTACTCTTCCGTATTTTTCTTAACTTCTGGGTAAGATAAAAATAAAAAATTCAGCTCAAATTTTAGCTCTTATCCCATTTAGTGGCTACCAATTTTAAGAGTTTGAGCTTTATAACTCAAATTGTTAATTTAATATCTATTAGTGACATAAAGTTAAACGTCTTTAACTTAAGGCTCATCAAGTCTGAAATCACCCATTAACAGTAATTAGAATTTTTGAAATTGTACGATTTTGAAAAAGAGAGAAAATACCTAATAAAGTTGATATGCCCTTTGAAAGTGGCACCATCAAGTTAAGCATTTCTAAGAAGTACGACTAAGTTTCCAAGTTTCTAAGTGCAAAAGTATAAAATTTTCTTCATCTCGAGAAGGGTTGGTGATGGAGACAATTTTATTTTGTTTTGTTAGGTTGTTTTTTTGGGGGGAGGGGTTTCTGTGGGTGATTGTATCAAACCTCTGGGCATCAGTTATCAGAAGGGAGCTCTTTCAAGTATGAATTTGAAATTCTAGTGTATGTGCCAAGAAACTGCTAATTTTTTCTATTTTGAGCAGAAGAACAACATTCTTGGCATGACATAACCATAAATATAACCATGGTCTAATCGAAAGTCTAACCATAAAACAATTAAATACAACCACAAAAAAGAAATATCTTTTGTCATTTTGTGTGGCAAAGCAAAGTTTTGGTTCTCCTGGGGTGAAAACACTATCTAGTAAGACTTTTGAGACAGGCAATGGCTTAGACCTATCGAATAGTTATATACTTAGCCTCCCAGCCCCTAGTGTCACCCGGTGTTGCATTCGTTGTCAAACATGTTTATTACTACTATTACCGCTAGTGAAAAATCACAGTACCAACCCAAATTAAGACATCAAAGTTATGGACACTCCACCCCCAACGCAAATTCTTCAAGGCTTCACCCTTTACTCCTTCTCATGTAAGTCCCATTTTATATCTATTACTTCTGTGGCCTCATCTCGACGATTCTAGCACGTCTTACTTTTTGCTCGGCCTCTGTAATTTATCCTTCGGTTTTCTAAAGCTTCAGTTTTTAGTTCAATACTCCGGTAAATCTATCGAGGAATGAAAAGTTTGGTTTAGGAGGTTTAGGGAAGTGGTAGGCTTACTATTATTTTTGGTAATATCTGTTTTTTTTTTACTTTGACTAAATTATTCATTTCTCATGGTGTTCGTTTTAGGATCGTTAGGATCATCAGGGATCAAACCTTTTCGGGCCAGTTTTGGGCCCCAACCAAAATATATTTTTGACCTTTATCTCATCCTGTTTTCTGGATTAGATAAACCTTCTTTTCAACTTTTTCTTTTGCATTGGGGTCCCCATGGCTCAAGGAATTATTATCATAATTTCCAAGCAAATTAGAAAAGAAAATGATCTAGCCCTTCTTAGGGCCCAATTTTTGGGGAGCCCTTATCCCCAAACGATTTAAATTATTCTTCACATATAGGCCTAAGATATCCTAAAATTTTTCTGTGATATTATGGGCGTTACAGGAAGCAGGTAGCAAAAAGAACATTGGAGGGCTCGTTGTCCTTTAGTCACTCTCAACTCATATAAACGGCACTAGAAATTCCAATTTCCCATGAGATAACTCATTTCCTACGTTTCTGCTATCGAGCACTTATATACGAAGTGGTCGGGAGAAGGAGAAGATATTGGAAAGAACGAAATGATACAAAAAAAATAAATTAAACAAAAGTAATACATTGGAATCCTGTATTATTGCACAGATGCCATGTATACAACTGTTAATTAATACTTAGAGTGCTGTTAAAACAAAAAATATTTGAATATGCTCTCTCAGGTCTAATAATCTTCTTCAGTCAAAGAGCTTAAGAGCTTATTAAACTTCATTAGTTATGGATCAGTTTCCGTGCATTTTCACAGCAGAAACATAATATAATTCAGTGGTTCAAAAAATAATACAGATTAATGAATGGTATTTCTGAATTGAAGTATTGCCGTATTTCCAATCACTTCTCATTTTACCAGGCTTTTCAGATTTCCTCGAACGTATTTTCCCATCTCTAATGTAAAAATAAAACAAAACACTTGTCAATGTTAGGAAAGTAATTCCCATTGCTTGAAATCTTTTCCCAAAACGGCTGCTTGAAATCTTTGCTTGAAATCTTTTCCCAAAATCCTTTCTACTAACTTAAATTTTTTTTTTTCATATTAAAGGATGATAAGTGGTTTCCAGTTGTAGACAATACAACCATCTCATAGTACCAAATGACATTTTTCTGTCTTTCTTCGTATTAATTAAAAAAACCTTTCGAGAAAGAAGTTACTTTCGAGTAAGAATTAAGTTGAATGTTCAAGTCAAACTTAAAAATAACAAAAGTTGTTATAAACAGGAGTTTGGCTACTGCCCTATTCCCCTTTCCCTAACCGTAAAAGTCTGAAGCTTGCTGCGTAAAAGTCTGAAACTGAAATATATTTGTATCTTGAACACAATGCTTTTGTTTTTCAAAATATAGAAACAAAATAAATGTAAAATCACTGTAATAATCAAGATGACTGGAAAGAACTCATGAAAAGGTTGATATAATGATATTATGATATTATGATATTAATAACGTTAATATAATAATATTTAGTCCTGGAAACTCAGTAGTTCAAAACTTTGTTTCACTGCAATTTCTCTTTTTATTTTTCAATGTTTTAGATATAAAAGAAAATATCTATAGTGTAAGGGAGTAGCCAAACTCATGTTTGTAGTAATTTTAGGTTTAGCTTTGACTTGAACATTCAATTTAATTCTTACTCGTTTTAAGATTTGCTTGTTGAACTATATTAGTACCTATTATCTTTGTTCTTTCTATGGTCGTTTATTTTGATTTCTGTTCGTTTTGGGTTTCATTTATTATTTAATAGTCATTTATTGTCATTTTCAGTTTGATTTATTATAGGAA
This sequence comes from Artemia sp. Qi Xiang Cuo, assembly GCF_049724085.1. Classification (NCBI taxonomy): domain Eukaryota; kingdom Metazoa; phylum Arthropoda; class Branchiopoda; order Anostraca; family Artemiidae; genus Artemia; species Artemia sp. Qi Xiang Cuo. The sequence continues at coordinate 36,556,668 of NC_142807.1, forward strand.
TTTTTTTTATGGAAAGTTTTTTTTTTAATTAATTTCTGCTCGATTTCGATTTCCAAAGTTTGTTTTTGGTTACTATATTGGAATTTTTCTCTAATTTTTTATGGCTCTGGCGTATGAATAATACTCTTTTTTGATAACCAGGATGCAGATAGTGTCTTTTGATTTAATTTAACATCCCCCTCAGAATTCCCTGAAGGTTCATGCACTTTTAAACATGCCCTGAAAGTTTCCACTTAATGTCCTCAGCCGTTCCTGAGATATTGCTGATTCACCCTTTCGAAAATCAGCATGCACATAGTGTGTTTTGGTTTTCTTCAACATCCGCTAACATTCTCTGAAAGTAGTCACAAGTAAATGTAGTACCAGTTGCAAGCAGTCACAGTCGCAAGTTGTCCAAGTCGGAAGTAGTCACTGTCGTAGTCGCAATCTATCGTAGTTGCAGCCGATATAGTAATAGAGGTAGTGTCCCTTGAAATTACATGTTAATACCCTTACCTGTTCCTAAGATTTTGCAGATACATCTTTTTGATAACTTGGATGCAGATAGTGTCCCTTAATTTAGCTCAACATACCCCTCAACATTTCCGGAAATTCCACCTCAATACCCTTAATATTTTTAGACACGCCAAGGATCAAACATTCCCCCTTTCTCAATGATAAATCCTGCATGGTAAATATAGACAAATCGGATAATTTACCAATCCTTACCCCGGGGGCTGCGGGAGCATGGCATCCTCGGAGGCATATCTATTAGACTTTATAACTATTTTGAATAAATAAGCTTTTCAAGATTTCTGTCAATGTAAAGGGGAACATCTAACAGTGCAAAGATGCAGACACTAAAGATGTGCCTAAAGGACGCAGACACTATCTGTATCCAAGTTATCAGAAAGATGTATCTGCCATTTCTTAGGAACTGGTAAGGGTATTATCTCTAAACTTTCAGGGCCACTGCTATTACTGCGGCTGCAAATGCAACTGGCTGCGACTGCGACAGTGACTACTTGTGACTGCGGCAACTCGCAACTGTGACTGCGTGTGGCTGAAACTGGTACTACATTTACTTGTGACTACTTTCAGGGAATTTTAGGGGATTCTCTACAATGTAAAAACACACTAAATGCATGCTAATTGTCAAAAGGGTGCATTAGAAATATCTCTGGAACGGCTTAGCGGATTAAGTTGAAACTTTTAGGACACGTTGAGCAGAGTTTGAATCTTCATGGAAGGCTGAGAGGGGTGTAAACTAAATTTAAGGGTATCGAGGTTATCAAAAGGGTACATATGCAATATCTTAGGAGCGGCTGAGGGTAAAATACTATGTGCAAATACAATCAAAAATGCTATGTGCATCTAGGCTGTCATAAGGGTAAATCTGAATTATTAGAGGCAACGCTGCAGCGTTGCCTATAGTAAAGGCCATATGGCTCCAATGTTTTATTATTTATTTATTAGTATTTTTTCCCCCAGAGGCACTTCATATGGAAGGGGTCGTCGTATAAGCTTCAAAGGGGCTCATTCGATTGGAAATCAAGAGTTCTAGTGCCATTTTTAATAGTCAAAAATGATTGGAGGGCACCTCGCGGCCCCCCCCCACCGCCCATCATTTCCCCAAACACATCCAATAAAAATTTTGAGATAACCATTTTGTTCAGCGTAGTCAATTTTGAGAAAGAAAATATGTTTTTGAGGCGGACACTCCCCCACAACCCTCAGGGCAAGGGTTTTAAATTATGCCCTGGGGGCATATAAGGTTTTTATAGAAGGCATTGTCGTAGAAATTTCAAAACAGGCTCATTCGATTTGAAATTTGAAAGGATTGTACCCCTTTTAATAGTCAAAACTGTCTGAAGGGTAACTGGCCCCCCCCCCCCACGCCCATCATTCCCCCAAACACATCCAATCAAAATTTTGAGATAGCCATTTTGTTCAACGTAGTTGATTTCCACATAGAAAAAATGTTTTTGACGAGGACACTCCCCCACAAACTTCAGGGCAAGGGTTTTAAGTTATGCCCAAGGGTCATATAAGGTTTTTATAGAAGGCGTTGTCGTAGAAACTTCAAAAAAGGCTCATTCGATTGGAAATTCAAAGGGATAGTGCCCTTTTTAATAGTCGAAAGTGATTGGAGGGCAACTAGCCCCCCCCCCCAGGCCCATCATTTCCCTGCATATACTGAGTCGAAATCTCTAGATTGCAGTTAGGGTCAGCATTACTGATTTCAAGATAGAAAATATGTTTTTGAGAAGGATAAACCACCTCAGCCCTAAGAGCAGTGGTTTTAAATTACGTTCTGGAGGGCAAAAAAGTTTTATTAGACGCCGTTGTCGTAGAAACTTCAAAATCGGCTGATTCGATTGGAAATTCAAAGGGCTAGTGCCTTTTTTAATAGTCAAAATTGATTGGATGGCAACTAGCCCCCCCCCCAACGCCAAACATTCCCCCAAACACATCCAATCAAAATTTTGAGATACCCATTTTTTCAGCGTAGTCGATTTCCAGATAGAAAATATGTTTTTGAGAAGGAAACTCCCCCAGAACTCTCAGGGCAAGGGTTTTAAGTTATTCCCTGGGGCATATAAGGTTTTTATAGAACGCTTTGTCGTAGAAACTACAAAGAGGCTCATTCGATTGGAAATTCGATGGGCTAGTGCCCGTTTTAATGTTCGAAAGTGATTGGAGGGCAACTAGCCCCCCTCTCACGCCCACCTTTTCGCCAAACACGTCCAATCAAAATTTTTAGATAGCCATTTTATTAAACGTTGTTCTAATTTCTGGAAATTAGGTCTGTGAGGATGATAACTGCCCCACATCCCTCAGGGCGAGGGTTGTAAGTTATGCCCTGGGGGCATTTAAGGTTTTGTATGGACAATGTTGTCGCAGAAACTTCAGAAAGGGCTCATTCGATTGGAAATTTAAATGACTAATTCCCTTTTTAATGGTCGAAAGTGATTTTAAGGCAACTGACACCCCTTCCACGCCCACCATTTCCCCAAACACATCCAATCAAAATTTTGATTTAGCCATTTTGTTCTACGTAGTTTAGAGCTCTGGAAATTATATGTTTGAGCAGGACACTCCCCCCACAGTCGTCAGGATCAAGGGTTATAAGTTATACCCTGGGGGCATATATGGTTCTTATGGAAGGAATGCTCGTATAAACTTCAGATAGGACTCATTTGAATGGAAATTGAAAGTTCTAGTTCACTTTTTAAGTGTCAAAATAATATTGGATGGTAAGCAGCTTCCTCCCCCCCCCCAAACCCTTTTTTCCCAAATGCATCCAGTAAAAATTTTAAGATAGCTATTTTTTTTTAAAATAGCTCAAAGATCATGTAACGAAAATTACGGTGTCGACACAGCCCACCAAGGCCCAGGGTCAGGCGTTGTAAGTTATGCCCTGGGGGCATATATGGGTCTTATAGAAGGGTTGCTCGTATTAACTTCAAAGAGGGATAATTTGATTGGAAATTGAAAGTTCTAGTTCAATTTTTAAGAGTGAAAAGAGATTGGAGGGCACCCATCCCCCCCCCCTCCCCACCCTGTATTCCGCAAACCCATCTGATAATACCGTTGAGATAGATTTTTGTTAAATAGTTCAAATACCATATAAAGAAAACTCAGGGGTAAACACAGCCCCCTAAGGCCCAAGGGCAGGTGTTTTAAGTTATGCTTTGGGGGAATATATGGTTCTTATTGAAGGGATGCTCGTAAAAAATTCAGAAATGGCTCATTTGATTGGATATTTAAATTTCTAGTTAATTTTTTTAGAGTAAAAAGAGATTGGAGGGTAAATAGCCCCCCCCCCCCACGCCCCTTTTTCCTCAAATGCATCCAATAAAAGTTTTGAGATAACTATTAAGTAAAAAATTGCTCAAAAGTCAGATAACAAAAACTCGGGTGTCTTCACAACCCCCAAGGGCCTGGGGGCAGGCGTTGTAAGTTATTTCCTGGGGCATATATTGTTCGTATGAAAGGGATGCTCGTATACACTTCAGAGAGGGCTCATTTGATTGGATATTGAAAGTTCGAGCTCACTTTTTAATTGTCAAAAGAGATCCGAGGGCAGCTAGCCCCCCCCCTCTCGCCTTCTTTTTCAAAACCCATCTGATGAAAATTTTGAGATAGACATTTTGTTAAAAATAGTTCAAAGGTCGGATTAGAGCAAATCTGGTGTCAATAGAACCGCCCAGGGCACAGGGGAAGGCGTTCTAAGTTATGTCCTAAGGGCAGGTATGGTTCTTATGAAAGGGATGCTCGTATAAACTTCATAGAGGGCTCATTTGATTGGAAATTGAAAGTTCTAGTTCCCTTTTTAAGAGTCAAGAGAGTTAAACTACCCCCCACACTCTTTTTCCCCCAAACCTGTCCGCTACAAATTTTGATATAGCAAGTGTTTTAAAAATTGTTCAAAAATTAGAATACAAAAACGACCCCCAGAGCCCGAGGGATGGACGTTGTAAGTGTTGTCCTGGGGGTGTATATGGTTCTTATGAAAGGGATGCTCGTATAAACTTCAGAGGGGGCTCATTTGATTGGAAATTGAAAGTTCTAGTTCAATTTTTAAGAGTCAAAAGATATGCGAGGGCAACTAGCCCCCCCCCCCACACACACTTTTTTCCCCAAGCCCATCCGATAAAATTTTTTTAATACCAATTTCATTAAAAAGAGTTCAAAGGTCAGATAAGAAAAATTCCTGTGTCGACGGAACCCGCCAGGACCCGACGGCAGGCATTATGAGTAACGCTCTAAGGACATATATAGTTTTTATGGAAGGGATGCTCGTATAAACTTTGGAGAGGGCTCATTTGATTAGAAATTGAAAGTTCTTGTTCACTTTTTCAGAATCAAAAGAGATCAGAGGGTAACTAGCACCCCTCCTCCACGCCCTAAATGTATCAGATTAAAAATTTTGAGATAGACATTTTGTTAAAAATACTTCAAAGTTCTGATAACAAAAAAATCCGGTGTCGACACATCCCCCCAGGGCCTCGGGGTAGGCGTTGTAAATAATGCCCTGGGGACATATATGGTTGTTATGGAAGGGATGCTCGTATAAACTTCTTAGAGGGCTCATTTAATTGAAAATTGAAAGTTGTAATTCACTTTTTAAGATTCAAAAGTGATTGGAGGGTAGCTAGCCTCCCCTTACACTCCATTTATTCACCACAAACAAGAGTTTGGGTATGACCACCTTCTCTCACTGTAAAAGTCTAAAACCTACTGCGTCATTGGCACTTTACTGAAAACTAATTTTGTGACAAATATTTTCTTTTGTACTTAATATTGAAAATAAACACTAAAATTATAGTAACAATTTGAACTGATGAGCTTTCAGAAATTAATATCATTATACATCAAATATTCAGTTTAATTTATTAGCTCTTTTTAAAGTTGTTAAGGACGAATATAGTTTCCCTACAAACAAGTGATTGGATGCTGCCTCCTTTCCTAACTGTCAATAAAAACCAAAAACCTACTGCGTCATTGGCGCTTAACTGAAAACGGATTATTTTACAAATACTTTCTTTTCCAGTTCCTACAGCATTGAAAATAAAATAGAATTACAGTGCAATAAATTCTTGAACTGATGGATCTTTCAAAAATTAATATCAATATACATCAAATATTCAATTTGATGTTGTTAGTAGAAGGGCCTTATTGAATCGTGTCCCTCACCCCTGCTGCCACCTATAACTTTTTTGCACCCCAAATATGGGCATAGCCTCCCTGGGGAGAACACGTGGTTAATGGGGTCAATGACCTAAATTTCCAAGGTAATCAAAGTGTGTCAACAACAACAACATCGACCTTGACATTCGCTGAGAGCGTGCACTTACAACAACAACAACATCGACCTTGGAACACCTGTGCTGTCGACCTCAATTCACCTATCGTGAATCAATAATTCCCCTTAGAAACAACAAATTAATTCCCCTTTCTTGACAGATCAATCAACCAATGACATCATCTGTCAGACTTTAAAAATTTTCGCCTAGAAACGATTCTCCAGGAATAGATCCAAGTCATTAATGTCATTGCCTCGGAAACAACTCTTTTGGTCGAACTCCAAAGGATATTAATAACCAAAGGCCATGGAAACAATTCTCCAAGAAACATCTTAGCGATGAATTATTTTAGCGCGGGAATCAGGTTTCTTATTAATTTGAAATGCATGAGCGCAGAGATGCCAAAAACACAAGGAACACGCTGAAATTACGTTTAGGGATTATTTGGGCGAAACCGTTTTAGACAGGCTATGGAACTATTTCGGCGAAACAGTTAGAGACATTTTGAAAGAAGATTTTAGGAAAGGTTTTAGAAGAGAATTTGAGGGTGAAACTCTGTGGTCGTTATAATACACAAGTTCCATTTGAACAGTGTTATGAGGTCCTCTACCCCAACCCCAAAGGGTTCCGATCCCCCACCCCAACCCCGAAGGAAGCCCCCGGTACTCAAAGGTCCCCCAAGCTCCCAAAGAGCCCCAGCCCCCCAAACGCCCTCCTCAGACACCCAAAGGCCCTCCCCTGGTCCTCAAAGGCCCCCCGGGCTCCCAAAGGACCAACGGGGTCCCAAAGGCCCTCCGCCGGTCCCCAAAGGTCCACCCAGACCCCCAAAGACCATCCCCGGGCCCCCCAAAGGCCCATTGAGCTCCCAAATTTACCAACGGGGTCCCAAAGGCCCTCCACCTGTCCCCAAATGTCCCCCAGGCCCCCAACAGCCCCCCGGACCCCCAAAGGCCCTTCCTGTGCCCCAAAGGCCCTCCCTGTGCCCCAAAGGCCCTCCCCCGGCCCCCAAAGGTCCCCCGGGCCCGAGAAGCACCGCGGGCCAGGAATACGCCGCAGAGGGATGCGCCGCGGGTCGGGGGAAGCGCCGCAGGGATGTGCCGCAGGGATGCGCCGCAGGGATGTGCCGCAGGGATGTGCCGCAGGGATGCGCCGCAGGGATGCGCCGCAGGGATGCGCCGCAGGGATGCGCCGCAGGGATGCGCCGCAAGGATGCGCTGCAGGAATGCGCCGCAAAAAGTAAACTAAACAGTAAAAATTTCGAAATGTTATCACTCACACGCCCTCCTCAGACCCCCAAAGGCCCTCCCCTGGTCCTCAAAGGTCCTCCGGGCTCCCAAAGGGCCAACCGGCCCCCAAGGGTCCCCCGGGCCCCCCAAAGGTCCTCCCCCGGTCCCCAAAGGCCCTCCCTGTGCCCCAAAGGCCCTCCCCCGGTCCCCAAAGGTCCCCCGGGACCGAAAAGCGCCGCGGGCCAGGAATGCGCCGCATGGGGATGCGCCGCAGGGGGATACGCCGCAGGTCGGGGGAAGCACCACAGGGATGCGCCGCAGGGATGCACCGCAGGGATGCGCCGTAGGGATGCGCCGCAGGGATGTGCCGCAGGGATGCGCCGCAGGGATGCGCCACAGGAATGCGCCGCAGGGATGCGCCGCAAAAAGTAAACAAAAAAGTAAAAATTTCGAAATGTTATCCCCCAAACGCCCTCCTCAGACCCCCAAAGGCCCTCCCCTGGTCCTCAAAGGTCCCCCGGGCTCCCAAAGGGCCAACCGGCCCCCAAGGGTCCCCCGGGCCCCCCAAAGGTCCACCCCCCGGCCCCAAACGTCCCCAGGGCTCCCAAAGGCCCACCCCCCGCCCCCAAAGGTCCCCCGGGCGCCCAAAAGACCACTCAATCCTCAAGGGCCCCCGGATCCCCAAACGCCCTCCCTGGGCCCCAAAGGTACTCCCTCAGTCCCCATACATGCACACAAAAACTTACACACACACACAAAAACTTACACAAACGCACAAACACTTACACACACACACGACAAATGACACACACACACAAAAACTTACACATACACGCCAAAAATTACACACACACACACAAAAACTTACACAAACACACACAAACAAAAACTAACACAGACCCACGAAAACTTACAAGCAGACAAAAACTAACATGCACACAAAAACTTACACACACACACACACAAAACTTACACACACACACACACACACGAAAACTCACACACAAACGACAAAACTTACACACACACAAAAAATTACACACACACAAACACACACACACAAACTTACACATGAACACAAAAAAAACTCACACACACACACACACACAAAAACTTACACACACACACACACACACACAAAACTTACACAAACACACACGAAAACTTACACACACACAACAAAAATTACACAAACAAAAACTTACACACACACACACACAAACTAATACACACACACACACAAAAAACTAGCACACACAAAAAATAACTCACACACACACACACAAAAACTAACACATACACATAAAAAAATTACAACCACACACAAAAGCTTAGACACACAAAAACTTACACACACACACACAAAAACTTAGACCCACACGCAAAAACTTACATGCACAAAAAAACTTACTTGCACACAAAAACTTACACACACACAAAAACTTACACACACGTACAAAAACTTACACACACACACAAAAAATAACACACACAAACACAAAAGAAAAAAAACACAAACACGCCAAAAAAAACACACACACGCCAAAACTTACACACACACACACAAAAACTTACACACACACACACACACAAACTTACACATGCACACGAAAACTTACATGCACACAAAAACTTACATGCACACAAAAACTTACACACACACACACACACACACAAACTTACACACACACACACACGAAAACTACACACACACACACGCCAAAACTCACACACACACGCAAAACTTACACACACACAAACACACACACACACACACACAAAACTTACACATGAACACAAAAAAACTCACACACACACGCACAAAAAATTGCACACACACACATACACACACACACACAAAACTTACACACACACACAAGAAAACATACACACACACCCAAATAATAACAAACACAAAATAAAACACAAAAAATAAAAATAAAAAAAAATTTATCTATAAAAATATATATTAAAGTAAATAAAACAATTAAATGATCAATAAATATTACACAAACAAACAAACATAAATAACTAAAGCAAAAACAAATACGAAAACACACACAAACACGAAAAAACATACTCACAAACAATAGAATACACACACACACACACACAAAAACTAACACAAGAACACAAAAAACTCACACACACGCACAAAACTCACACACACACACACTCACAGAACTTACACACACACAAACGAAAACTTACACACACACGCCAAAACTTACACACACAAAAACTTACACATGCACACGAAAACTTACACACACACACACGAAAACTTACACACACACACCAAAACTTACACACACACACACACACAAACTTACACACACACACACACACACAAAACTTACACATGCACACAAAAACTTACACACACACACACAAACACACAAAAACTTACACATGAACACAAAAAAACTTACACACAAACTCACAAAAACTATCACACACACACACACACACACAAAAACTTACACATTCAAACGAAAAATTTAATGAACACAAAAACTTACATTCAAACAAAAACTTACACACACACACACACACACAAAAAATACACACACACAAAAACTAAAAATCTAACACAAACTAAAAAAATAAAAAAAACACAAAAACTAAAACAAAAACACACTAACACACAAAAACTAAAAAATGAAAACAAAAAAAACTCACACACAAACGCTCAAAAAATTAAACACACACACACACACAAAACTTACACATACACACACGAAAACTTACACACACACGCCAAAACTAACACACACAAAAACTAACAAATTCACACGAAAACATAAACACACACACA